>NW_027263007.1:0-130792 GCF_902827115.2 Pseudochaenichthys georgianus
CATGTGTCCCCCTCTTTCTTCATGTCTCTTCTACATCAACATGTGTCCCCTCTTCTTAGTTGTCTCTTCTACATCAAATGTGTCCCTCTTCTTCATGTCTCTTCTACATCAACATGTGTCCCCTCTTCTCCATGTCTCTTCTACATCAACATGTGTCCCCTCTTCTTCATGTCTCTCCTACATCAACAGTGTAATGGGGGACCTTTAGATGGAAGGATGGAGGTTGGATCTCGGGGACATCCTGCTGCTTTGAGGATGTGTTATTGTCACAGAAGGACACGTTGCCTTCGTGCACACGACACACATGTAGTCAATGGAATGGAAGTTATGTGCATTAACTCGTTCATGCACAATCATACGCCCAGTAAAGCTGGCATACTGGGAGTGTGCGTCGCTCGCATGCTCGAATGCCAAGTCCGACTGTTCACTCGGAGCCGGACGCCTCCCCGTCTCCTGAACCGCACGCTGGCGATGTCCACACCTCATTTAAATAATTCAGACCATCAATTCAGAGTCAATAAAACATCAGAGGGGCTTTCATGCGACGACTTCTGCCAACGCGATGAAGGGTGGGACGAAAAGCGGAAAGGGTGCTTAATCCTTAGTCCATTGCTGCAGCAAAATGTATAAATTACTTTTGTTGGAGAATATATTGACTAGAATTTATTGAATTACGTATTATAATTTATTATCGTCATTTAAAGACCACTTTATGCCACTTATGTAATACATGATGATACAATAGCATATTAATGCAGTAAACTTCTCCTTCTTAAAAATATTTAGACATTGAAAAAGTATTAAATATCCTAAATACATTTAACATATAAAACAACAAAACCATGAATTCTTTGTAATTTTTTAATATTGCTTTATATTGGCTTAAATATTAGTTGCATTTTAAAAGCAAACGGCCAACATCGAGCTTAATACTTAGTCTGCAGGCATGCCACGTGACACCGTTAAGTCTTTACAAACATCCAGTCCAGACTCCGGACCGGAGGACTCAGAACGAATGTGCACTATTATCCAATGTTGGCCCATCATTAAAACACACCGATGCACGCATCACTCCCTTTTTACAACCACACCTACTTCCCGCTCAGCTCTCCAAACACAACCCCCCAGGCTCACACACACACACACACACACACACACACACACACACACACACACACACACACCACACACACACACACACACACACACACACACACACACACGCCCCTGTATCATTATGCAGGCTCCAGCTGTGGTCTGCAGGGTCCGTTCATTAATCAGCTCGACAACAAAGACCCACGTTCCTCACTGTGTCTCCTTTGTCCGGACCTCCCTCTTCATGCTGCACTTATTCTGTCTGTTTCTACTCAACAAAGCGCGTATTACAGCAGGGGTATACACACATCTTGTGTTTGTGTGTACAGCACGTTAACAGTCTGTCAGGGCGTAAGAACACATGGATACACAGGCCTCTTCTGGCACATGGTGGCTCGGATTGCACAAAAGCTAGTGCTGGGACGTCAAATGATACGAATACACATTATAAAAATGCCAGATCCGACTGTTACAAGATGAGATGAGATGAGATGAGACGAGATGAGATGTACTTAATGGATTCCAATTTGGGAAATGTTTGCGTTGCCTCAGCACAAAACACAAGGCATTGCACATAAGAGAAATTGAGAGTAGAAATAAACAATTCTAAAAGGTAAACATCTCAAAATATAAATAAAACAGCAATACCAGCTGCTAGTTCTCCTGCTAGACTGAAGACTCTCCTCTTATAGTGAGGGTTCAGACTGACCTGGGACCAGCTGCTAGTTCTCCTGCTAGACTGAAGACTCTCCTCTTATAGTGAGGGTTTCAGACTGACCTGGGACCAGCTGCTAGTTCTCCTGCTACAGACTGAAGACTCTCCTCTTATAGTGAGGGTTCAGGCTGACCTGGGACCAGCTGCTAGTTCTCCTGCTAGACTGAAGACTCTCCTCTTATAGTGAGGGTTCAGACTGACCTGGGACCAGCTGCTAGTTCTCCTGCTACAGACTGAAGACTCTCCTCTTATAGTGAGGGTTCAGACTGACCTGGGACCAGCTGCTAGTTCTCCTGCTAGACTGAAGACTCTCCTCTTATAGTGAGGGTTCAGGCTGACCTGGGACCAGCTGCTAGTTCTCCTGCTAGACTGAAGACTCTCCTCTTATAGTGAGGGTTCAGACTGACCTGGGACCAGCTGCTAGTTCTCCTGCTAGACTGAAGACTCTCCTCTTATAGTGAGGGTTCAGACTGACCTGGGACCAGCTGCTAGTTCTCCTGCTACAGACTGAAGACTCTCCTCTTATAGTGAGGGTTCAGGCTGACCTGGGACCAGCTGCTAGTTCTCCTGCTAGACTGAAGACTCTCCTCTTATAGTGAGGGTTCAGACTGACCTGGGACCAGCTGCTAGTTCTCCTGCTACAGACTGAAGACTCTCCTCTTATAGTGAGGGTTCAGACTGACCTGGGACCAGCTGCTAGTTCTCCTGCTAGACTGAAGACTCTCCTCTTATAGTGAGGGTTCAGGCTGACCTGGGACCAGCTGCTAGTTCTCCTGCTAGACTGAAGACTCTCCTCTTATAGTGAGGGTTCAGACTGACCTGGGACCAGCTGCTAGTTCTCCTGCTAGACTGAAGACTCTCCTCTTATAGTGAGGGTTCAGACTGACCTGGGACCAGCTGCTAGTTCTCCTGCTACAGACTGAAGACTCTCCTCTTATAGTGAGGGTTTCAGACTGACCTGGGACCAGCTGCTAGTTCTCCTGCTAGACTGAAGACTCTCCTCTTATAGTGAGGGTTCAGGCTGACCTGGGACCAGCTGCTAGTTCTCCTGCTAGACTGAAGACTCTCCTCTTATAGTGAGGGTTCAGACTGACCTGGGACCAGCTGCTAGTTCTCCTGCTAGACTGAAGACTCTCCTCTTATAGTGAGGGTTCAGACTGACCTGGGACCAGCTGCTAGTTCTCCTGCTAGACTGAAGACTCTCCTCTTATAGTGAGGGTTCAGGCTGACCTGGGGACTGACCTGGGACCAGCTGCTAGTTCTCCTGCTAGACTGAAGACTCTCCTCTTATAGTGAGGGTTCAGGCTGACCTGGGACCAGCTGCTAGTTCTCCTGCTAGACTGAAGACTCTCCTCTTATAGTGAGGGTTCAGACTGACCTGGGACCAGCTGCTAGTTCTCCTGCTAGACTGAAGACTCTCCTCTGAGGGTTCAGACTGACCTGGGACCAGAGATGGGGTCGTTACTAAAAAAAGTAATATATTACATATTACATATTACTTTAAAAAAAGTAATATATTACACTACTTCGTTACTATCTACATAAAGTAATTCGTTACTTTACTCGTTACTTTACTCGTTACTTTACTCGCAGGGCCGGCCCGCCCCTCCCTACAGGCAGATCACGCAGACTGCTAAAGTTTCAAATGTTCTCTTTAGTTCAGTTTCCATTGTCGCATAAGACTGATCCAGATAGCTCCTGAATGTTTTCCTATCTGACCATGGCTGTCCTCTGTCTCCTGCTATCTGACCGTGGCTGTCCTCTGTCTCCTGCTATCTGACCGTGGCTGTCCTCTGTCTCCTGCTATCTGACCGTGGCTGTCCTCTGTCTCCTGCTATCTGTATATTTTGCGCAGTCTATCTCTGCTCACACTGTTGCGTCAGCGTGTTCTCCTGCGTGTTGGCCATGTGTTGCACTGGAGCCAGACTTCAGCCGAGCACGTACGAACTGCGCATGCGTGAGTGGCAATAACTCTCCTTACCAGCAGGCAGCGGTAGTGTGTATTCGTCATTCAAAACAGGCAACAACCGGAAAACAGAGAAGAAGAACAGACTACGTGTGTGATATAAATAAACAACAGCTATGTGCGTTAGCTTCACCTTAGCATGTGTTCTTTGCAGGTGTTTGTTGAGGTTTGATTATGACTGATTTTAGAAAGTAACGAAGTAACGCGTGTCGGGGCAATGTTAGTAACTGTAGTGTGATTACTGGATTATAAAAGTAACGCGTTACACTACTCCGTTACCGACAAAGTAATATTATTACAGTAACTTTGTAACGCGTTACACCCAACTCTGCCTGGGACCAGCTGCTAGTTCTCCTGCTAGACTGAAGACTCTCCTCTTATAGTGAGGGTTCAGGCTGACCTGGGACCAGCTGCTAGTTCTCCTGCTAGACTGAAGACTCTCCTCTTATAGTGAGGGTTCAGACTGACCTGGGACCAGCTGCTAGTTCTCCTGCTAGACTGAAGACTCTCCTCTTATAGTGAGGTTTCAGACTGACCTGGGACCAGCTGCTAGTTCTCCTGCTAGACTGAAGACTCTCCTCTTATAGTGAGGGTTCAGACTGACCTGGGACCAGCTGCTAGTTCTCCTGCTAGACTGAAGACTCTCCTCTTATAGTGAGGGTTCAGACTGACCTGGGACCAGCTGCTAGTTCTCCTGCTAGACTGAAGACTCTCCTCTTATAGTGAGGGTTCAGGCTGACCTGGGGACTGACCTGGGACCAGCTGCTAGTTCTCCTGCTAGACTGAAGACTCTCCTCTTATAGTGAGGGTTCAGGCTGACCTGGGACCAGCTGCTAGTTCTCCTGCTAGACTGAAGACTCTCCTCTGAGGGTTCAGACTGACCTGGGACCAGCTGCTAGTTCTCCTGCTAGACTGAAGACTCTCCTCTTATAGTGAGGGTTCAGACTGACCTGGGACCAGCTGCTAGTTCTCCTGCTAGACTGAAGACTCTCCTCTTATAGTGAGGGTTCAGACTGACCTGGGACCAGCTGCTAGTTCTCCTGCTAGACTGAAGACTCTCCTCTTATAGTGAGGGTTCAGACTGACCTGGGACCAGCTGCTAGTTCTCCTGCTAGACTGAAGACTCTCCTCTTATAGTGAGGGTTCAGACTGACCTGGGACCAGCTGCTAGTTCTGCTGCTACAGACTGAAGACTCTGCTCTTATAGTGAGGGTTCAGACTGACCTGGGACCAGCTGCTAGTTCTCCTGCTACAGACTGAAGACTCTCCTCTTATAGTGAGGGGTCAGGCTGACCTGGGACCAGCTGCTAGTTCTCCTGCTAGACACAAGACTCTCCTCTTATAGTGAGGTTTCAGACTGACCTGGGACCAGCTGCTAGTTCTCCTGCTAGACTGAAGACTCTCCTCTTATAGTGAGGGTTCAGACTGACCTGGGACCAGCTGCTAGTTCTCCTGCTAGACTGAAGACTCTCCTCTTATAGTGAGGGTTCAGACTGACCTGGGACCAGCTGCTAGATCTCCTGCTAGACTGAAGACTCTCCTCTTATAGTGAGGGTTCAGACTGACCTGGAACCAGCTGCTAGTTCTGCTGCTATCGACTGAAGACTCTCATTTTATAGTGAGGGTTCAGGCTGACCTGGAACCAGCTGCTAGTTCTGCTGCTATAGACTGAAGACTCTCATTTTATAGTGAGGGCTGATTCAGACTGACCTGGAACCAGCTGCTAGTTCTGCTGCTATAGACTGAAGACTCTCATTTTATAGTGAGGGCTGATTCAGACTGACCTGGGACCAGCTCCTAGTTCTCCTGCTATAGACCGAAGACTCTTCTATTATAGTCTCTTTGCAGTGGCGGTTCTAGAACATTTTACATGGGGGGGCAAAGGGGGGGCAAGAGGTCATGCCAGGGTGGCATGGGAGGGCGGACAATATGTGGTATTTTATACTGTATATAACCTATGTATTGTTAATTCATGCCCTAACACAAGTGTTCTTAATGCACAAGAGAAACAAGCTGTTCAGACAAACAATCGGGTGCCCTTTGAGTCCCCCAAGCTTACTTCAACCATTTTAAATGAAAGGAAACTACAAAATGTATTTTAAAGCAATGAATTAATGGAACAGGTTGTTTTGCATTACAATGTAAAACTAAATATATATTTTGTTTAAAAAAAATGGGTTGTCTTAGTATTAGACAGACATATTTGCATGTCCTCACTAAGCATTATTACATATTAATTTAATATTAAACAAATCAAAATGGCCAATTATCCCAAAATGTTGCTGCTAATATAATCATATGCTTGTCAACTTTAACTGATCAAAAAGAAATTCTGAAAAAATACTTGAATTATCTATGAAATTGCAATATTGTCCCTCAGTTTGTTTCAACCCCGTCACGCCATACCATTTACCCTCCTATTAAAATAATGGATCAGTCCGTGTGTGATCTGCATTGAGGGTCAGTCCATGTGTGATCTGCATCGAGGGTCAGTCCATGTGTGATCTGCATCGAGGGTCAGTCCATGTGTGATCTGCATCGAGGGAATTACATCACAGAAGTGTCAGTTTCTTCTCTTACCTATATTTCAGTTTTTGTATTTTCAGATTAAGATTGACAAGCTCAACATTTCAACATGTTATATGAATTAATAATAGTAAATAATTGTTTATTACAAAATAAACAATAGTTTTGCAAAATATTACAATGTTGTAATGTCCTTGACTTCCATGTGGTGCCATATCTTATAGACAAGGTCTCATGCCTACTTTTTGTCAAAAACTTCAACCCTGTTACATTTTTTCAAGGAAATTCCTAGTAATTATTTATATGTTGAGCCTGAGGTGGGAACATGTGAGTAGTCCACTACCAGATGTTATGACCAAACATGTTGGTTTCATTTTTTTAAAGATATAAAGACCCAAAAGGCACCCGATTCAGAGAATACTCTAATTCTGCATACTGCAAGTACTTCGTTATAATTAAGTACACAAATGGCATCACCCATCTCTTCAGAGAGCTACAGGTGACCTGTGCAGCAACACATTTCAATCAATATGTGTCAATACTAAGAGCTGCTAGATTGAGCTGCTGTGATGGAATATGTATGTAAGGAGAATAAGAACATCCCATGTGGTCCAGCTGGACTTTCATCTGCCTCCTGATCCCTGCCTCTGGCCCTCTTTCTGATACTTCATCTTTATTCCTCACATATATTTCTTCTTCTTCACTAATGTCTTCATCTCCTCCTCTTCCTCCTGCTCTGACCCTCCTGGTCTCTTCATCTCCTCCTCTTCCTCCTGCTCTGACCCTCCTGGTCTCTTCATCTCCTCCTGGCTTCCTCCTGCTCTGACCCTCCTGGTCTCTTCATCTCCTCCTCTTCCTCCTGCTCTGACCCTCCTGGTCTCTTCATCTCCTCCTCTTCCTCCTGCTCTGACCCTCCTGGTCTCTTCAGTGAACTCTCTTTTCCTTTTCCTCTTTCTGTTCGTCCTGATCACTTCTCAGATATGCCTTTTTGTTGTTGTTGAATCACTCCAGATACTCTGGCCTGCAAGAATCTACTTGTGAAAAGCACTGGTACAAATTAGGGATGCACGATAATTATCGGCCCGATAATTATCGGCCCGATAATTATTGGTCCGATATTAGGAATGATGACGTCATCCCGATAAACCGATAACAGTATTAATAGCCCCTATAATATACAATATATTTTTTGGGTAAAAAAAAAAGAAAATAATACTGCGGTGTGGGTGCATTGGGATGAGGGGCGCTTGTTTTTCACTCGGCTCCTCCCGTTTTGCCAGTAGGCCTACTGTGGTGTTAGTGCAGGGGTGGGGAACCTCCGGCCTCCGGGCCGTATACGGCCCGCGAGACAATTTGGTACGGCCCTCGAGGTAATTTATAAACACACGCAAAAAAGAAAAAAATGTAAGAAATCTAGACCGCAAAATAATTAAACAAGCGAGTGCCTGTTTTTCCTGGCCAAGGTCAGGGTCCTTGAACACAACACGAGCGTAACGTGTCATCACGTGGTATATGTCTCGACTGACAGGGGTGCAGTTCTGACGGAGAGCACCAGAACGCCGCTCCGGCACTTCCAGAAATTGCAGTACCGATAAGTCCATACACATGCCGCAGTTTCTGCGTGGCTGTGTCTTTAGTTGAAAGCCCAGTGGCGATCTGCTCATCTGTCATACTGATCATACAGACAATAACTTTGTTGTTATTAGCATCTGGTTAGCTAGCTATGCTAACGAATATAAGAAGCTTTTTCTACAACCAGTGAGGTAAAGGCACATCTTTATATGATCATTATAGTTATACAAAAATAAGAGAATAAAGTAAACAGGTATAAAATACTATATGACAGTTATTAATAAAGAAGAATACAGTTTGAAAGGGGAGTGATTTTTAAAATATTCATAAAGAAAAATAAATCTGCGTCCAGTTCTGTTTCATATGGGTGTTGAGAGATGTATCCATAGATCTCCTAATGTTGCTCTCAAAGTGCACCAGATTGATGCTTTTAACTTCAACATTTAAAAAAAATCTTCCCGGGGGAGCATGCTTGGTTTTTCTTTGCACAGCATGAAATGAATGGGCTGTGATTTTAGTTTTGTTTAAGCACAGGTCAATAATTTGTACGGCCCTCTGAGGATATTGTAAAAATTGAAATGGCCCTTGAGAGAAAAAAGGTTCCCCACCCCTGTGTTAGTGGTTTGGGAAGAGGGGAGTTCTTCACAAATCCAGCGCTCCCTAATACTTCGAACCTGATCAGTCACCTGAAACATCGCCATCGCTACGATGGTGTGTTAAAAGCGTACGAAGACAATAATACAATACAGTGTGTGTGTGTGTGTCTGCGCGCGCGCGTTGGAGCTATGTGCAACTCAAGGCATATGCTCGAACCGGAGCTGCCTGGATGCTGCAATCATGTTGCTGCAATCATGAGTGTGCTGACTTCTCCTACAATGTCCCGCTGTCTGCTTCCTGCATAAAGTCAAGTGCTCGGCGCAGTTGTGTGGATAGAGCGCTCCTCTGTTTTCATTTAAACAGCTCCTTATATCCGTTAGCGCAGCTAGCTAGCACCAGATGCTAACAACAACAATGCACGTAAGGTCTCTCTCTTGCTCGCTCGGACCACACAGACACACACCCTCCCGGTCCTCCCGATGGCCAGTCGGTGCCTGCCGGTGAGCGTGGAAGTGTGGTCTGCCACAAGCGGGCGGCAGGAGCGGGGCTGTCAGCATCAGCTTGTAGATGGTATTTTAAACTCGATGCGCTCTGAAGCTACGGGGCGGTCGAGGAAAAAAATACACATGCGTTAATCGCGTTAAAATAATTAGTGGCGTAATTTTTATTTGTATTATCGGTTATCGGTATCGGTATCGGTCTTGAGAAGCAGGAAGTTATCGGTATCGGTATCGGTTTCAAAAAACCAATATCGTGCATCCCTAGTACAAATGCTTGTATAACTTTACACGTTAGGGCCATGTAGCCTAGCTAATATGTAGCATATCATAAATATAACATCAGAAAGTATTTATCAAGCGCACACAGGCTCTGTGTTTGGATCCAGTTTTTACGGTAAAGGATGTATCCTGGTTTCATTGATCTGGGCTCATGGCTGTGAAGTGTAGTTTACGTGGATTTAATAGTAGGCTACCGCGTAGTTTAGCAAAGTGATCGATCTCCCAGCTAACGCTGTCTGCGTAGTATTTTGTAACGTAACGCCCCAAACAGCGCCCGTCTGTTAAACGCTATCGATTCAAACGGCAGCGTTTTATTAATATTTAGTTTCAAGCTCTCGTCCTTAGTAAAAACAAAACTAGTGGAAGGGGAAATGCTCCCAGGGGAAGCTGATCTATAGGTGCTGGGACAGCTCGCTCCCTCTCTGCAGCTCTGTGAGCCGCGGTCTGTGTGAACGCCGCTCCGCAGTTTAATGCAGGGCCGTAGCTACGTTTTTAACGGGCCTAAAATGATATTTAAAATGATTCACTTTTAACTAATGTAATGCTTGTTTCGTTGCTTGAGAAGCTTGTGGAAATAGTGTAGGTTTGTTTTAGTACAGTTTTAGTGAAACAAACGTTAGGGGGGCAGCTGGGGGGGCAAGGCTCTACAGTGGGGGGGGGCAGCTGCCCCCCGTAGATCCGCCCCTGTCTCTTTGACAGTTTTGAGATAAATATAAATCACCTTGCTTAAACTTTCAAATGATATGACATTATTTATTATCGCAAACCTTCCAATACAAACCTCTGCTTAACCTTTCAGTCAAGATGTGAATATCTTACAAAGATATTGTAATGACAGTTATATACTAAACATTTATGTACTATAAATGAATGGGTGGCAAGCATTACTAATCATTTAAAATAGATATTTAGTCTAAAATAGAACCGGGTTATTATAAGAAAGTACTGTATCTCAAAGAAGACTCGTGAGATATTTCCCTTTCTGAAGCAGCTAAAGCGCCCACACATAAAAACAAGTGGCTTCCTCTAGATCAGGGGTCTCCAACACGTCGATCGCGAGCTACCGGTAGCTCGCGGGCAGCTTTTCAGTAGCTCGCCGCTCGATTATCGATTATAGCGTAGTAAGGTTGCTTCTTGATTTTTCGGCCGCGGCCGGACAATACAGTTTTTTTATTTTAGAATTGTTTCTGTCACACGAATATACAATTGGTCCGTGACGCAGAGATCAATGAGCAGATGTGACAGCGGCACAGCGACACCACACACGGAGCAGTCTGCTTTCTCCAGCAGCACCAGAACCAACGGCAGAATGACCCGCTCTGAGTCAGGCCCTGTCGCTGCGGCTCAGAGACACACAGCAGGGATTTGTGTTTTTGAAAAACACTCGTTATCGTCATGTCAGGTTTTTGGTGGATTTAATCAAGTCTTGGATTGCAGAGTATGAATGTCCTCTTGCTATTTTCAGTTAAATACGCGTGTAAAGTGTGTGAAGGCAGGAGGAAAGCTTCCGCGATCACCGTCTCCTCTCCGTTCCTCCAAGCCCCGCCCCCTCCTGAAAATAACTACTAATAAGAGTGACAGGCTGATAGTGACCTGATAGAAACTTTATTATTCACTTAATCACTGATTGAGATGATGAAGATAACTTAATCTCATACATTCATGGGATTAATGTAACGGTAAAACAGAGAATGTAAGTGTGCACCCACATGCACTATTTTTGTTTTTATAATGCTGTTGTAAATACTCCTGTTGTCTGCTTTGTTCAGACTCAGGTCATGTGTGTGATGCCTCATTCAAGACATTCAGTGTCCTTTCTTTAACAGAAGACCGTTGCTTGAAGCTGCAGCTAGACCGCAGAAGTATTTGTTTTTGAGGATGGAAAAATGTCACACACAGATATAGGGAAGCTAGACCTATACAATTGATTTATTATGGCTTATAATTTCATGTCAACACGAAGAAGAAGAAGAAAAGATGGCTGCACTGTTCAGTGTCGATCCTGTGGAGATGGAGATGGAGGTTATACATCTCCAAAATCATGTTCATCTGAAGCCTCAGCAAAACTCACAACATTTCTGAAGCCTTGTACGCCCAGACAACTATAAGAACATTCACCAAGCAGCACTGGAAATGTCTGCTTTATTTGGCTCTACTTTGTGAAGCAGCTTTTTCTGGCATGAATGAAATTTAAATACAGAACAAGGCCGACTGATCAACATGTAAATGACTCTATTAGAGTGAACCTAAGTGGGTCGAGCATACACCTGTATGGTGACTCCATGCAGCGCCAGTCATCTCACTAACTGTAAAAGAGTGAATGCACTTATTTTACACACGTGCCATAAGATGCTTGCAAGGTGGTGATCAAGGCGATGTATTTACTATGTGGGCCATAAGAAGAAGTGAAAACATTGTAATTTGCTCTTGGACATTTATGTGAATCTTCAGTGATGTACTTACTATGTTGTCCATATTAATACGTGAGAAATTGTCGTTTTCTTGGACCTTGATGTGAAGTTAAGATTTTAGATAAGCTTTAGGTATTGATTTCACAAAAAAGTAGCTTAATTCAACTGATGAGTGCTATGTGAATACATGTAAGCGATGCGATGCAAGTAGCTCTTGGCCACTTTCATTTTTTCAAAGTAGCTCTCAGGTGGAGAAAGGTTGGAGACCCCTGCTCTAGAGTCTCATTTAGTTCAAACCAACTACTCCTCTTCAGGAATGTTTTTCTGTATGGACGAATGCCATTACTGACACAACAAAGCTTGGCGGCATGTTGGAGGTGTGTCCGACAGCAGGTGTTCCCCCCCCCTTAACACAGGATCCAGTGGAGTGGAGGTGGGAAGTAGTGGAGTACAAATACTTCGTTACAGTACTTAAATGCATGTTTCTGGTATCAGTACTTTACTCCACTACTTATTTTCTGACGACTTTTTACTTTAACTTCTTACATTTCTAACACAAATACCTGTACTTTCTACTTCTCACATGTTGAACCCAAATACCTGTACTTTCTACTTCTTACATGTTGAACTCAAATACCTGTACTTTCTACTTCTTACATGTTGAACTCAAATACCTGTACTTTCTACTTCTTACATGTTGAACTCAAATACCTGTACTTTCTACTTCTTACATGTTGAACTCAAATACCTGTACTTTCTACTTCTTACATGTTGAACTCAAATACCTGTACTTTCTACTTCTCTCATGTTGAACCCAAATACCTGTACTTTCTACTTCTTACATGTTGAACACAAATACCTGTACTTTCTACTTCTTACATGTTGAACCCAAATACCTGTACTTTCTACTTCTTACATGTTGAACACAAATACCTGTACTTTCTACTTCTTACATGTTGAACCCAAATACCTGTACTTTCTACTTCTTACATGTTGAACCCAATTTTTTTTTAAAAGGAAACGTTGTCATGTTGCCGTTGTTCAGCATGGAAACATTCATTAGCTAACAATGACATTATTGTTCTATTAATATAAAGGGAGGTCAGGTACTCTTTAAAACAGCTGCTAGCTATGGGTACTTTCTACTGAAGTACACTTCAAAGCCTCTTTACTTTCACTTGAGTAAAGAAGTTTAGTCAGTACTTCTACTTTCACCAGAGTTTTTTTAAACACGAGTATCTGTACTTCTACTTGAGTAAAGGATGTGTGTACTTTTGTCATCTCTATGATTGAAAATAAATCCCATCTCATGTGATTTTATTTCTTCAGCAGTATCCCCCCCGCCCCTTCACACAGGACCGAGTGGTCCCTCGTAGGCCTGCTGTAAACCCCTCAGGCACGGGGGGGAATGATGCATGTTATTGCAAACACACCAGATGGGGTCCTGCGTGAAGCGAGTATACGGCGGTTTAAGAGGCAATCTTTTCATAATGAGATGTAAATAGAGGCGACTGCAGGCTGGGGGGGGGGGGGGGGGGAGCGGGGGGCTGTCAATGTAAAGCAATGCAAGTGACAGGTAGCAAACCTGCATGAGAATAAATCATGTTTGTCAAATTAGGCCCTTCGTCGGCCACGACCTATTCTTTGAAAACCACCAGTCAATGTTAAAGGGTCTGAAATCAATATTTTTTACAATAACAATATATCATTTCATGCGTTAATGTGAGATAGTGATCAGAAATGATAGTAAAACGCAGTCTCATGAAAGAAAGGGTGAGCGTAGGGTTATTTAATGGATCGCTGGATACCACCAAATCCTACATGTGTTCATTATTTATTGATCTCATTGTTCTGGTTTCATGGACATTTTACTAAGTTGGTTGAGTCCAACAGCTCTCATAGCTTCATTTTTAGAATCGGCTGTCAGACATTTTAGGAGAAAAAGCTAAAAAACCTCACAATGCTTGTTTTCTCTAACTAACAAAAAACTAATAAATATTAGAAACACATTTTGATTTCAACGGGGACGCTGCCTTATTCCGTATGTATGCAGGAATCCTGAAGTCGAATGTAAGACCCTTTTAAGACCGTTTCCATACATTTTAAGACCTCATCGCCACTTGGAGTTCTAACCGGTTACCTTGGCGACACACTTTACCTCACATTGACTATATACAGTATTGATTGTCCTTCCTCCTTATCGTCCAACCATTTGGACGCAGACTTGCATTTCCCCATAACGATGTTGCTTAGCAACCGGCGTAAACGGACCTTCGCGCTATCAAGCCGTGAGCGCGATGTCCTATTCAGATGACGTCAAACTCAACGGGATGCCATCAATAAACTCCACAGAATCCCACTACACACCTACGCCATGACTACATTCAGGCAGACTGTAGAACACAACCTCTCTGGACCATTCATATACTTACTGAAAACAAGCTACAAAATGTAATACCTTGGAAAATGCACTTTAATACTTTTTAATAGCCTTCATTTTCGCTAAATCTATTTATCAACTTTTAATACTTTTAAGACCCCGCGGACCCCCTGTGTTAACAACTCGAGTCTACTCCAGTTATTAACACATATGACGGTCTAAATGTACCTAAAAACAAGTTAAGTTATTATTGCTTTCTTAATTAAAATGTATTTTTTATTGGCGTCATACTCTGGTCGTAGAAATGTGTGAAACCCGGAGTCAGTCCATATTTTGTTGTATTTTGAAGTGGAATATTCCCATAAATTAAACTAACTGTACAATAAAACTAATATCTTGTTCTATCCCATCACCTTTAAAACATTACAAAATATCCTGAAGTGGAAATGTTTCATGTTCCTTTTTTTTTTTTACTGTTTAACTTTTTCTCCAATATTTTTTATACTTTTTGGGAAACAGGGACATTTCTTACTTTTACGGCATTAGATTTAACAGTGTTTATTATTAAAGTGCAGAGGTACTATTAATTCCATCTTATCTGTGCCTGAGGGAAATGAATGGAGGAAGTTGCCGTCTGCTTCAATAATAGAACAAACTCTAAAAGCAGATTTTGGAGATAGTAGAATGTGTCCTGTCAAAATATGAAGACAGTTTTAAAAATGGTTGGTGGTGCAGAAAAACGACAGTGTGCAACTAAAATAGTGGAATATGCAGTCTAGGCCAGCGGACACCTTACTAACAACACAGACCTCAGCCAATGGCAGCAGACGGAGTGAATATGACCCAACCGTGAAGGAGACAAATGGCTGTGGGACTCCAGTCTGGCACCGGAAGACCATTTCATCCGGTTGCTTCTATTAAAGCTGATGGCTGCAGTCCAGGCAAACCAGCATCACTGTCTCTGCTCTCATCCTCACACTACCACCAATTCTTACTTACGGGCGGTGGTGGCGAAGTCGATAGGGACTTGGCTTGGGAACTGGAAGGTCACCAGTTCAAGTCCCGGCAAGACCAAGTGCTACCGAGGTGTCCCTGAGCAAGGCACACTGCTCCTAACACTAGGATGGGTCAAATGCAGAGAAATAATTTCCCCATGAGGGATTAATAAAAGTTCATCTTCTTCTTCTTCTTACTAAAATATGTGAGTTTCCTGGTTGTTTTCTGCCGATTTCGGATATAAAGTGTCAGTTAATGGTGTTTTAGTGTTTTATCGTATACTTTACAGTTTTTACAAACAGTAAAACGAGAGAAAGTTATCATTTTAAAGAGGTCTCTTCATTTTTTCAGAGCGATATATATCTGTTTATATATATATATATATATATATAGAGAGAGAGATTGCTATGGTTTAATGTGAAAATGTATGGTACAATATTTTTGCTACAGTTTTTATAGGATGCTCAATTTCATTGTATCCAAGTTTTAATAAAAGGTAAAACTTTATTTTTGTGTCTTTTTCTTTTTTGTAGTTGATGGAATAAAAAATATAAATACGTAATGTAACCACTTTCAACTAAAAATCCTAAGTTATATAATTGGGCAAAGCAATTGATATTACACAATATTTTAAGCAAAATCAACTTGACATGAAGTGCATTGTACTTCAAATAACAATTAAAGTCCTTGATTAATTTAAGTTTAATTTACTCAAGTTTTCATAATGCTTTACTTACATTTTTAAAGGCAACCACTTTCCTCTATTTTTTTAAGTAGATTCAACTTATCGGGGCTTACAGTGTAGCTATGTCCCTATGAATTCTCCTCATCTGTGTGAACGTATGTACGAGATTGTAATAGGCACTATTATTTGATTTCTGGGAAATATTTCGGAATATTTGGTAAGAAAGAGATCTCAATTTAGTGTGTAAAAATCCAGGGTTTAATGTTGGGATTTAGGATTATTATTAAAGGGTTTTCAACTTGATAAGAAACTCATATCGCTTTGTTGTCAGTCCAAACAATGCCCCAATTAAGCAAGACAGTTAGAGATGTTACCATACCAGAGTAGAATCCCATGATTCTCGATACCTAAAAGAGATCATTGAATCCTATGAACCTCAACATGCACTCCTATAATACCATTTGCATACTGGATTTTGTAAGCCAGTCACATTGTCACAAGAGGACATTATTCCCTCTCTAATATCTGCTTTATTTTGCTGGGAAAACGGCATTCATGTATCAAGTTCCTTGCCTTTGAACATATCATTTCTGCTTAAAACGCTTTGGGCTAGACATTGAGATCTTGTCAAGGCAACGGGTCAAAGGACACAGGCTTATTGTGATATAAATAGAATTCACTTGACTTGAGAAGAGTGTGTGAGGATGCATTTGGCTGCGTTGTTTACAAGTGTCTGCATGTTCGCCTTGCTTATAGAGAGACGGAGAGGAATCTGCAGCAGCCTGACGCTTTGACAGAGTTACAGGCTTACAGAGTGGCGCCCGAGGCTCACGAAGACTCACGAAAAAAGACGCCCACATGCTGAAGCGGAGCGCCTCATTAGGTAGAGGAGGAAGATGAAGGGAATACTTCTTCACGCTCCATCTGGACAGAATCCTTAAAAACGCTCCTGCCTCGTCGGGATTTTACAACGACAGTTCAAAGTGTTGCTGACTCGGTGGAGGTCACCAGAGATGGCAAAAGCACACGTCTTTTACTCAAGTAGAAGTACAGGTAATCGTGTTTAAAAATACTCTGGTAAAAGGAGACGTACTGACCAAACTTCTTTACTCAAGTTAAAGTAAAGAAGTATGGGCTTTGAAATCTACTTAAAGGGAACCTATCATGCAAAATGCACTTTGTGATGTCTTGTATACATCAACATGTGTCCCCGGTGCGTCGGGGAACTCACGCAGCGTCAGAAAATAAAACCCTCTCTCTTTTCCTCCGTACCCAAATCTCTAAAAACGGGTGTACAACGAGCGGATACAGATTCCATCCGCTGTGACGTAATAGCGGCGGCGGACCCACAGAAAGTTGCTATCAGAAACAATGCCTGACGTGTTTTGGAAGTCTTTGTTTACATTAGCAAGCCTCGCTAACACTCGGAGCTAACCTGTGCTGGAGAGCACATGTGTTTAAAAAGCAGGAAATAAAAAAAGGAACTCACCTTGTGATAAACCCGCAAGCTCAGTTCTGTGACTTCTGTTACCTTCGTCACAGAAGTGTAAAGTAAAAAGACGCCAGAAAAATAAGTAGTGGAGTAAAGTACTGATACCAGAAGCATGTACTTAAGTACAGTAACAGAGTATTTGTACTCCACTACTTCCCACCTCTCGCGGTCACCATGAAATCTTCCGAACGGGCATCTAATGAAGCAGGATCTGAACTATCAGACTCAAACTGCCCCTCAGCTCCTCTAATGTGTAAGCACCATTAGTTATAGCTGGCCAAGCACACTCATGTGCATAATGGGGATGTGAGGCCAACATGTCAAGTACAGTGAGCAACAGGGTAACAAGGTGGTGGTAGTAAAAGCTCGTTTAACTTTAGCAAAGCAGTGGAGAAACAATTAGCAATACATATGTGTTTCTCAACCAGCTTTAGAAACAGATGCTATTTCATGTGCATGGGCTCAAGTCAGTTCCTGTCAACGATGCTGATGCTCAGGGGTCGATTCAATCATAACTGACAGTCCCTCAGAAAATTACACTGGTTTTCCATTGAGTGCTATCCTTCAATGCCCCCCCCCCCACACTTGAATCTGCTCTTTCCAAACCATACCTCCCAGGCTTTGATTGTCCATCCTGTGGCTTAAAGATTGTTCAAGAAGACGCATACTAACACGCTGAAAAGCAGACCTAAGTATCGGGCCCTGCAGCACACAATGAGCTGTCAGTCTGTGACCCGTGAATCAGCTTTGCAACATGATGGATAGCATCACCTCCGGGGCGCAAAACCTCTGCCCTGATTCTGTTGTTTGGATTATTTGCAGATGACAAACCCATCGTTTTTAGACTCTTACAGACCAACAAAGAATATGCTTCAGTCGCAGACACACTCTCTATCTCTGGCTTTTTCCCCAGATGCTCGTCACAGTCATACATTTACCTCTTTCTTTGTCTTTTACTGCTCTCTGACTCTGCATCATTTATGAGGCGCTCTATCCCACAGACCCATTACTCTCTCATCAGGTGACCCAGATATGGGGGGGAAGCCTGCAGTGCAGACATGGCCAGTGTGGGGCTCATAAATCAACATTTATAGAAGCATTTCCCACTCATTCAGATGTCGAATGTGCAATCAAAGCCCACTCTAAACCAGTGATGACAATTATGTAGTAATGGACTGTGTCCAGTGTTGTGATGTTAGGGATGAAGAACTGGGAATTAAGGACAGGATCAAGGATAACAATTACACCCAGATGTCTGATATGTGTCAGACTGAGGCTAAATAAGAAAATAATCTCACGCAACGCAGACTACGTCGATATTAAATACCGTCTAAGGCAGGGGTGCCCACACTTTTTCAACTTGGGAGCTACTTTTAAAATGACTAAGCCCAAATGAACTACAGGGGGGGGGGGGGGTGCTAGTGGACTAAATGGCGGATAAACTGTGGCGCGCTTACACTAATTGCGCCGCATAAGCGTATAATAGTGCGCCACATTTGCGCTTCAGATGAGGAGGTGAGGCCCCCTCATCACTGCATGAACCCGTATGGCACAATACAACTCAGACTGGCTTACCTGTACGTCAATCAAGTGGCACATTTTATTTTTTTTCAGTGCCATGCGATCTACCCACACTGGTCGATCGCAAAGGTAGAAGCTGGATTTCCGTATTTTTGGGCATTGAGGTCATATGTTCAAATCTATCAACAGTGGACCCAGTTTTGCACCCTGAGGGACGCCATATTAATCTACTACTATTTGATAAATAATAGTTGAACCTCGGTCGGCAAACATGGATACTGTACAATGAAAAACTCACCTGCGACATCAGTTGGTTAAAACATTTTAGTTAAAATATTTTGTTGCACTTTAGGAAATGTCTTCAAAGGTCGAACTATCACAAGCTAACGCTAATTAGCAATCTCAGCTAACTAGCCGATCTCTCAGTAACTGAGACGCCGTATGAAATCTGTGTTATAGCTTTTTTATATGATAATTTTTGCTCATCCTTGATTATATTATCACAAAAGCTCACAAGCCTTTCCCTAGTCCATTGCTGGATACGTAATAAAAGTACTTTTGCTTGCAGTCAGTTTTTGCAACGAAAAATAATTATAATGGCCAGTGTGCTCATTCTTTTTCATTGGAAAGTGATTGGATTATGAAATGTTGTTCTTATTACAAAAAAATAAGCTTATTAAACCTTCAACTGGATCTTTTTTATCATAACACATACGGACTCTCTTTTGTGCTGAAAGCAAGTCTGGATCCAAAAAATGGGTCAGGCCACATCCTGGCTATTTGTATGTTTTAATGAGCTCGGGGCCAGGGTGTGATATGGTTTTCTTAAATGGATCCCTTGATTCCCGAGGTTAAGAGCCCGTGTGACTGAGCCGTTTGTTTCACAATGGAGTTAAGGCTTTAATAACGTGCTCAATGGTACAGTAGTTTGTCTTACTCGGTAAAACAGGAAGCAAGGCAGATTAAGTGAAGCGGAAATATAAATTAAGTAGAAATATAACGTGATCTGAGGAACACAGACACACGGCTATTTAAAGAAAGAGCCTCATCAGAGGACAGAAATATCTTGGCTATTGCCCAAAATAGTTTTTCCTCTTTCCCATTTTAAGGACAAATGACCATTTGTATAAAGAGCAAGAAAAAACAGAGTTTGAGTGCACATCATATCTCCATAGTTTTCTGTGCTGAACTGGTATCAGTGGAAGGCATTTGTTGATGATGTTACTTAAATAACTTTCTTCTTAGGGCTGCACAATTAATTTAAATGTTTTCAAAATCGTGATATGGATGATCGCAACATCCAAATCGTATTATAATATTTAGCATATGCTTACACATTTTCAAATTTGTATCTGCATTTTGCTGCTACTTACATATTTGACCTTCAGTCAAATATGATCCTATTTCATGCAATTTGACCCCATTGTATCTCTCTGTGTGAATAGCATTGTGAGCTATGGACACCGGGGTGTGAATAGCATCGTTAGCTATGGACACCGGGGTGTGAATAGCATCGTTAGCTATGGACACCCGGGTGTGAATAGCATCGTTAGCTATGGACACCCGGGTGTAAATAGCATTGTTAGCTATGGACACCCGGGTGTAAATAGCATTGTTAGCTATGGACACCCGGGTGTAAATAGCATTGTTAGCTATGGACACCCGGGTGTAAATAGCATCGTGAGCTATGGACACCGGGGTGTAAATAGCATTGTTAGCTATGGACACCCGGGTGTAAATAGCATTGTGAGCTATGGACACCGGGTGTAAATAGCATTGTTAGCTACGGACACCCGGGTGTAAATAGCATTATTAGCTACGGACACCCGGGTGGAAATAGCATTGTTAGCTACAGACACCCGGGTGTAAATAGCATCGTTAGCTATGGACACCCGGGTGTGAATAGCATTGTGAGCTATGGACACCCGGGTGTAAATAGCATTGTTAGCTACGGACACCCGGGTGTAAATAGCATTGTTAGCTACGGACACCCGGGTGTAAATAGCATTGTTAGCTACGGACACCCGGGTGTAAATAGCATTATTAGCTACAGACACCCGGGTGTAAATAGCATCGTTAGCTATGGACACCCGGGTGTAAATAGCATTGTTAGCTACAGACACCCGGGTGTAAATAGCATTGTGAGCTAAGGACACCCGGGTGTAAATAGCATTGTTAGCTACAGACACCTGGGTGTAAATAGCATTGTTAGCTATGGACACCCGGGTGTGAATAGCATTGTTAGCTATGGACACCCGGGTGTAAATAGCATTGTTAGCTATGGACACCCGGGTGTGAATAGCATTGTTAGCTACAGACACCCGGGTGTAAATAGCATTGTTAGCTATGGACACCCGGGTGTGAATAGCATTGTGAGCTAAGGACACCCGGGTGTAAATAGCATTGTTAGCTATTTACACCCGGGTGTGAATAGCATTGTGAGCTAAGGACACCCGGGTGTAAATAGCATTGTTAGCTATTTACACCCGGGTGTGAATAGCATTGTGAGCTAAGGACACCCGGGTGTAAATAGCATTTTGGGCGACGGACACCCGGGTGTAAATAGCATTGTTAGCTACAGACACCTGGGTGTAAATAGCATTGTTAGCTACGGACACCCGGGTGTGAATAGCATTGTTAGCTATGGACATCCGGGTGTGAATCAGGGTTTCCGCTAGGATTTTTTCTCGCCGGTCAAATGTCCGGGCAGAATTTATTTTACCGGACTAATTTGAAACTTACCGGTCATATTTCAATAATAATAAGAGTTGTGTAGCAGAGTTTCCGTTAGCATGTAATTACCGGACTATGAGCAGATATGCTTCAGTTTAAAACTCAGTTCACGGGCTCATTTTTATATTGCTTCAGTTTATAATCGTAACAGATCGAAAAATTCAGATTCATTTTTTCAATAAATGATTCCACAAACAACAAACAACATAATTATTACATTCAAACAAACTACTTGTAGTAGATAACGTACATTATTCAAAAGTTTACATTACATTTGAATAATAACACGGGAGAAACGGATCCTCTCTTTTCCCCTCTCCCTCCCTCTCTCTCCTGACAGCACGTCAGTTTCTCAAGCAGCTCCTGCAGCTCGCTAAACAGAGGGCGGGGCTTCAGGTGATTCTGCAGAGCTGCGTGTCTCGGTCAGACTCAGCAGCCGATCTGATCTCTCTCTCGCGTCCGGTTACACTTCACTCGCGTTTATGTCCATATCGATCAGATCCAGCTCTCCTGATCGGCCTTTATAGAGAGCACCGATCAAACTATTAAGAGTGAATATCGGCCGATAATGACCGGCGTTGACCGGGTTTTGAATTTACCGGTTTTTAATAAATTTTACCAGCTAAAAACCGGTAATTACCGGCTAACGGAAATCCTGGTGTGAATAGCATTGTGAGCTATGAACACCCGGGTGTAAATAGCATTGTTAGCTATGGACACCCGGGTGTAAATAGCATTGTTAGCTATGGACACCCGGGTGTAATAGCATCTGCCTTAATTAAAATGTTATCAAAATCGCGATATGGATGATCGCATCATCAAAATCGTATTAGAATATTTAGCATATGTGAGGAGCAGAAGAGTCGACGGTCATTCAAAATGTAAATAAAAGTAAATATGAAACAGAGAAATATTGTTAAGCTTAAAAAGGGCCTCCTATTTATCTCCATACCTGGAGCAATGCTGCTGTATGTGAATATAGCTCAGACAGCAGTGCAGCAAACATACATTCCTTCAACCATCAGTACATGTGTTCACGGATATGTGTGTGTGCCCCTAAAACTCAATGCCCCATGTTGTATACAGAGGTGGGAAGTAGTGGAGCACAAATACTTTTTTTACTGTAATTATGTTTCTGGTATCAGTACTTTACTCCACTACTTATTGTTCTGATGACTTTTTACTTTTACTTCTTACATGTTGAACACAAATACCTGTACTTTCTATTTCTTACATGTTGAACACAAATACCTGTACTTTCTACTTCTTACATGTTGAACCCAAATACCTGTACTTTCTACTTCTTACATGTTGAACCCAAATACCTGTACTTTCTACTTCTCACATGTTGAACCCAAATACCTGTACTTTCTACTTCTTACATGTTGAACTCAAATACCTGTACTTTCTACTTCTTACATGTTGAACACAAATACCTGTACTTTCTACTTCTTACATGTTGAACACAAATACCTGTACTTTCTACTTCTTACATGTTGAACCCAAATACCTGTACTTTCTACTTCTTACATGTTGAACTCAAATACCTGTACTTTCTACTTCTTACATGTTGAACTCAAATACCTGTACTTTCTACTTCTTACATGTTGAACCCAAATACCTGTACTTTCTACTTCTCACATGTTGAACTCAAATACCTGTACTTTCTACTTCTTACATGTTGAACTCAAGTACCTGTACTTTCTACTTCTTACATGTTGAACTCAAATACCTGTACTTTCTACTTCTTACATGTTGAACCCAAATACCTGTACTTTCTACTTCTCACATGTTGAACTCAAATACCTGTACTTTCTACTTCTTACATGTTGAACCCAAATACCTGTACTTTCTACTTCTCACATGTTGAACTCAAATACCTGTACTTTCTACTTCTTACATGTTGAACCCAAATACCTGTACTTTCTACTTCTCACATGTTGAACTCAAATACCTGTACTTTCTACTTCTTACATGTTGAACTCAAATACCTGTACTTTCTACTTCTTACATGTTGAACTCAAATACCTGTACTTTCTACTTCTCTCATTTTCCAAACAGCTGGTTCCTTTAGTCTGAATGTGTGTTGGTGCGTGGTCATTATTCTTCAGAGTCATTGCGTGCCTATTGATTTGAACACGATCCGTGTATCCATCACTTCCTGGTCTTCTCTAAAGAAGAGGGACCAATGGAAACGTTGTCATGTTGCCGTTGTTCAGCATGGAAACATTCATTAGCTAACAATGACATTATTGTTCTATTAATATAAAGGGAGGTCAGGTACTCTTTAAAACAGCTGCTAGCTATGGGTACTTTTTACTGAAGTACACTTCAAAGCCTCTTTACTTTGACTTGAGTAAAGAAGTTTACATTACATTTCACTTTTTAGACGCTTTTATCCAAAGCGACTTACATACATTCAGTACTGTGGACAATCCCCACAGGAGCAATTTGGGGTGAAGTGTCTTGCCCAGGGACACAACGACAAGCTGACTGCAGTGGGACTCGCACTTGCTATGCTCTGATTCGAAGATCAGCGCACTAACCCACTGAGCCACAGCCTCCCTTTTAGTTTAGTTTAGTCAGTAATTCTACTTTCACCAGAGTATTTTTAAACACAAGTATCTGTACTTCTACTCAAGTAAAGGATGTGTGTACATTGGCCAAAAATCATATGTTTCCTTTGAAGGATGTGGGTAATTCTGTGTGATCATTACGTGTATGCAGCAGTTCTTTGAATTCCTTCAACAGGAGGCAAACGTCCCATGGAGAGGAACTGAAGGCTTTTGAAGCCTTAGCATAAAGATCAGCTTTGTTCAGCAGCAAATTGGAAGATGGGACGATTTAAGCCGGGATGATTTAGAAAGCTCTAGTTTTGTAGAAGTAAAAGACACCTTGATATGACAACAAAGCTGTGGGCTTTCCAAACACAAGATTATGTTGTATAACTCCACAAGGTTTATGTGGTCTTTGCAGGGGTGGATTTTGGGACATATATTGATATAATCATCCAGATTTTAGCTGCAAAGTGCCCCAATACATTTCAAACTGTTTGAGGGGTTTAAGACTGGACACCTCACATTACCACATCGTCTGGGTCCAACATCGGTACTAGGACCAGTCTTTGGGGATAAATCGTCCCAAAACTCAAATCCGACTTTACTTAAAGGTCCCATGTCATGCTTTTCTGGTTATTACCTGTCCTGGTTATTACCCGTCCCCCCGAAGGTTTTCTGCATGTGAACGGTCTGCAGAGTCACAAACCCTCAAAGTACACCCTGTAGCGAGTAAAACTCTAACACAGAAAAAACCTGTCTATGCTGCCCCAGAACGCCTCGTTGGAGATTTCTCTTTTTCCATTTGTTTCTTCCGGACCAATCCGCGGAGAACCAGGATCCAGAGGTGGGGAGTCGCATATTTTTTGACTTGAGACTTGCTTGACTAACATTGATAAAAGACTTGACTTGACTTTGACTTGGTATCATGACTTGAGACTTGACTTAAGCTTGAGATAGATGACTTGAAAGGACTTGACTGTTTAAAATTAAATATTGGCGTTTGTTTTTGTAGTGAGATATTACATTTAGTTTTTTCGAAAAACGTGATTATTTGATTTTGATTTGATTTGACTCCACAAATAGTGAAGTTTGGATTCAAGGATTATTTTGTCGATGACGGTAATAAGAAGAGAACAGCGGTATGCAGGGTCTGCAGCATAAAGATCAGTGACACGACCACCACAAAATCCAACTTCATTCGTCACTACAAAAACCCCACAGAGAAAGGTGCGTGCATATGTTGTGTTAGCTAGAATGCTAACGTTAAGTGTAAGCTACGTTAGACTTGGTTTCAAATCGATTAAGCATTGCAAAGAGAAGACAACGGTAAATGAACACTAGAACCTCCAAGGGATTCATTTTGACTAACCCTGATAGTGACGGGCTGTCAGGAGAGGGAGAGAGAGATGCCTCGTTTATTTCCCCTGTGTTATTATCAGAAGTTACTGTACACTTTTGAATAATGCATCAGTGCATCATTCCTTGATTTATTGTAAAATGAATCTGAACTTTTTGATCTGTTATGATCATCCACACTCTGCAGCTTTGGGGACAGAGCCTTCTCATGCCCCTTTCACACCAGCGCCTTTTCAGCTCCGGCTCGGAGCTAGAGCCTGAAAAGCGCCGGGTTTTCCTGTTCACACCGGAGCGGCGCCGGCTCTTAGCTCCGGAATCGGGTTCACTTCCAGCTCCAAAAAATTGTCGGTCCAGAGGCAAGAGCTTTGGAGCTAAGAGGCGACGTCGCTTACGTCTCTCTTACGTCGAGGCGTGCAGGAAACTAAACCCACCTCCCATGGGTCGACTGTTATGCCTGCCTACAAGCAGTAGTGCCTATAAACACACTTTATAAAGTCAGGCAGCACTAACCAGGCTTCGTGTGATTCTGTTTATGTGTGCCTTACTTTGACCATCCGTTCACTGTTATCGATCATTGTGGAGAGAGGCAGACGTGTTGTTTTGTATTATTGCAGCTATCGGATGCAAGTAGTCAGTTTAGCTTCGGTTGCTATGCCAACATCACCTGTTTTATACCAGAGAAACTTTCATAACAGCGTTGTGATACCAAACAGTGTCAATTCAGACTGACACACATTCACTTAGGCTAAGGGGAACTGGGGATATGCATCAGCTGCTTGTGTGAGTCGGACAGTGAATACTTTAGAGCGGCCGCTGCAGTGTGAGCTAACGGGAGCTAACGGGAGAATAAACTCCCGTGGAAGAGCAGCCAAACTGCAGCGGTCGGTAAATGCTGCAGAAACACATTAATAAACAATGAACCACGGCACTCTGGAGCAAAGCATAAGGTTGGAGAAGTCGTTATTCAATTTATTCTGGCTTCGTGTGATTAAAAGCAACACGATCATCGACCCGACGCAGTTCCCCGTTGTTGTTGTTGTTGTTGTTGTGAGCGCCGTAATGGATGCCGTTGGGGATCAAATCAGCGATGTAAACGGTGACGTCATGACGGAGCAGGGGCAGCTCTGGGGCGCCAGTGGGCGGTGTGAACAGAGCGGGAGCTGAAAAGGGAAACCGGAGCTGAACCAGAAAAGCTCCCGCTCGGAGCTAGAAACTGAAAAGCGCTGGTGTGAAAGCCGCATGAGTCCCTCACAGTCTTTCAGTCCCGCCTCAAAACACATCTTTTCAACTCTGTCTAGCCATAAGCCCCGCCCCTCTCAATCAACTTCCTCTTGACTGCCTTTTTATTTATTTATTATTTATTTTACTATACTTACTTGTTTGCCTGTCCTTGTTTGTCTACCCTCCCTCATGCTGTAAAGCGTCTTTGAATTGTGAAAAGCGCTATATAAATAAAATGCATTATTATTATTATTATGATGATCAACTGAAGCAATTTCTAAATTAACCAAATTAACGGAGTTTTAAATCGTCCAACTTAGTTTATAAGGAAATTATGAAGAGGAACAAATTAAATGATTTGAACATGGTATCTATGTAGGTGCTGACGCTGTTGGCGGTTCTAGTGTTAACAGAAATTTAAATTAAATGTGTAATGCCATCTATGATTTTCTTACCTGGAGTTCTGCCTTTTTTAACAGACTTTTTGAGTCCTCGCTTATTGTCTGCAGTTCTAGGGTTAATGAATCTAATATGATTGTCATCGGTCTAAATTAGATTTCAAATGATTAACTGTGTATGTAATGAAGATGTGGGTTAAATCCATTTTCATAACCACTGTCTTTTAACTGATTTATATGCGGAAACTGGGCTTTCATCAGACTTTCGTATGATTTGACTTGACTTGCTTGACTCTCATCACAGTGACTTGGGACTTGCTTGATACTTGTAGGTCAAGACTTGAGACTTGCTCATGACTTGCACACGTAGGACTTACTCCCACCTCTGCCAGGATCCCTTGGTGTCACTATCAAACACAGTGGGGGGACCTTTAGCGTACATTTCCAACTAACAGGGATCAGTTGGGATGGCGGAGAAATGCTGTGTGTGTGTGTGTGTGTGTGTGTGTGTGTGTGTGTGTGTGTGTGTGTGTGTGTGTGTGTGTGTGTGTGTGTGTGTGTGTGTGTGTGTGTGTGTGTGTGTGTGTGTGTGTGTGTGTGTGTGTGTGTGTGTGTGTGTGTGTGTGTGTGTGTGTGTGTGTGTGTGTGTGTGTGTGTGTGTGCTCAGGATGAGTTTCGCGCTGCATCGCTGACCCGGAAAACACACCAGTAAGCCAGCTCACTGAGCAGCGAGTCTAGCAACGTCCCGACCAATCAGAGCACACTGGGCTCACAGGGAGGTGTGGGGGGGGGGGCAGGAGCTCCAACAAGCCGTGTAGGACAGAGGGTGAATACACAGACTTTACAGAGATGCTGAGAGAAACCAATGAGAGTTTGGAACATTGAACAATGTAAATCTATTCTAGTAGACCTCAACAATGGAATGATGGTCAGTAGAAATGGCCGTGACACGGGACCTTTAAGCTACAAAATGACCTAGACCAGGGGGGTCAAACTCAATTTCATCGCGGGCCACATCAGCATTATGGCTGCACTCAAAGGGCCGGTTGTAACTTTAAGACTATATAAAAATACATATATAAATATTAATATAAAATAATGTATTATATGACATTATTGCCTCTGCTTTGGATTATTATCGGATAAGCTAAAAGCTTCATAATTAACTACGTCTGAAAGCAGAAGTCTAGGGCAAATAATTGCAAGTCTCTTCAGTGAGAATGTCACAAAATGATTTTAAAAGAAAAGCCAAATTCTGGAGAAAAAAAAAATTAAGTGAGATTTTGGGGGAAAACGTGACATTTTTAAAAATAAGTAACATTTTGTAATTCTGAGAAAAAGGCAAGTTCTAAGAAAAAAGGCATATTAAAATTTTTAAAAAAAATGCAGAGAAAAATTTCAGATGCATTGTGGGACATGTAGTTTATGGGCAACATGTTCCTGTAAAGCGGCATGTAACCTTATAATAAACTGATTATATTCTTTGCAAGCTCTTGTGGGCCACATCAAATGAAGTGGCGGGCCGGACTTGGCCCCCGGGCCTTGAGTTTGACACCCCTGACCTAGACAGTATCAACACAGAGCTTTTGGACCACTGGTACGCAATAATCCGCCATTTTCTATCTCACCAACTGAGGTTTCTGTCCGAATTGAGGGATGTCTTGATTGAGGTGGCGCCACATCCCGTTCAAATGCGTTTTAAAGAATAAATCCTTCACAGCAGCCTAAGCTGTACTTTGTTTTTAACGGTAATTCTAAACGTATTATCGTGCTGAGACTTTGAACTAAGATGGTGGATGTGATAATTAGAGATGTCCCGATCCGATCACGTGATCGGGGATCGGAGCCGATCACGTGATTTTCAAAAAATCGGGGATCAGGAGATTTATTATTTAATGTTACAAAACAAAAATGACCATGTTCACGTCTTAAACAACCGACACTTTCCGAGGCTTTCAAAAGGAAAGAGAAACTGCCCCAGAACAGTGAAAAGGCCAAAAGACAGCCAAGATAGCTGAATTCATCGCGTTGGATGACCAGCTGTTATCTGTTACCTTTTTTTTCTCTTAATGCATTGCATAAAGATCGGATCGGGAAAAATCGGTATCGGCAGATTGTCAAAATCAAATGATCGGAATCGGATCGGGAGCAAAAAAAGGTGATCGGGACATCCCTAGTGATAATTGTATACCTGCTTACCATATCATGTCATTGTTAGCATGCAGACATTAGCTCACAGCACTGCTGTGCCTTATTAGGCTACAGAAACCAAGAGCTTCTATAATGACTGTAAATGTAGTTGTTTTCTTATAATGTGCACAGCGGTACATTGGTATTAGCATGTGTATAGGCGTGTTAATATGTGACTCAATCATCCAAATGTTGCTGTCGTACAAGGGTATTGAGTTGTGCATCTACACCTAAAAGCATAGGACAATTTAATGAAGTAAGTTACACATCACTTGGTTTGATAGGTAGCTCTCATAATCATTTGCAGTAGTTTACTTTTATGGAAGTAGAGGACATTTCTCCCTCCCCCAGTGCCGTTCTGAATAATTCCTCCCATAAAGCACCCTGACTTTATGAGCTTCATGAGATCATTTCACAGTGTTGAATGTATCTGTTCTACATACAGAAGCACAGCCTCATTATCTTTATATTGGTTCACTTATTGGACCAAGCTCAATTTGCTACAGCGTGGCTGGCATGTCGCAGCAGAGGAGGCACGGGCATGAAATGAAACTGTGGAAACATTAAAGTAATGGACTGCCTGAGGAGATACAGAGAGGCAGTGGAGATCCCAGCATTAGTTATGGCACCGTCACTTTAACACACTGCCGTACCATGTTAATCTGCAACACACACACACACACACACACACACACACACACACACACACACACACACACACACACACACACACACACACACGCACTGCTGCAGTCTTTTAGCAACTGGAGCTGCAACTCAATTTGCAGACTATAGCCAAGTAGGGTTTGGTTGTCGTATAAGCATCAATGATACTGGTTGTAAACCGTTCTTGATTTCAATTGTTCAAGGATTTAAACCTCTTACATGAATATTGAAGAGAAAAACTATTATATTTATGAAAACCGTTACGTTAATGTTTACTCATATGTTTATGTAACCTGTACAATGATTTAGTTTAGTTGCAAACGTGGGAATGGTGCAATTCGAGATGTTTTTGAAAACCTTCAGTTCATGGTGCGCGACATCTTGTGCTTGTAACTATTATTAATCTGATTATTTCCTCTGCGGAGCGCCAACTAGTCCAGAGAGAGTGCCAATGTGTATACTTAGCATCAGTTTGATTTACACTGTGGACGCTGGACAATAGGGCTGAACGATTAATCGATTTTAAATCGAAATCGCGATTTTAAATTATTCGATTATCAAATCGCAAAGCCTGCGATTTCTTTTCTTCTTTTTTTTTCTTGTGTGTCAGTCGTCCACACCAATCAGAAGTGCTGTGCTCCACATGTACCAGCCATTGTTAACCAATCAGAAGTGGCCCATGACAGAAGGTGATAGACAGATTGATCACCTGCCAAGTGCTTTTGAAAGTGCCTGCCCTTTCCAGATGGCTTCCAATGGAGCTCTAGATGGTTTGGTGAACCGTCTGAGTCAGGTTAGTGATGCTCCATCACATGTTTCTATTGCAGGATGAATCTTAAACTGAAGCTTGACTTTAAAGCAACCCAATGGAAGTTTCATGTAAGCTTAGTTCTTTCACTCGTAGCTCGGGCTGCGGGGGTGCTAGAGACGGGAGCACGTTGATACGACCTTCCTAGCCGGAGATATGGCCGCATTTTACAATAAACCTCCGTTGGGTCGCTTAAAAACAAATATCGCGAATCGAATCGCAATCTCTGTCAGAAAAATCGCAATTTCCCCAAATCGTGCAGCACCACTGGACACATGCCCCAATACTTTTCAAAATGGCAGATTGTGTCACTATTCATTTGTAAAACATTTCTGAACTAATGCATCGACCAATAAATGGTAACAAACAAATGAAAAAAGCTTTCAGAAAGGTTTATTAGCACCATAGGAAACCACAAAATCAATGTAAATAAAGAATAAATACATACAAAAAAAACTACCCCTTGCTTACTCACACGCAAGGCGTGGTCACCAAATTGAACAAAAATCATGTAGCTTTTTCTTTACATATTTTCTTACCAAACTTGGTAATTTCAACCTCAAACTCATCTCCCCGATTACAATGCTTTAAAGTTTATATGTTATAGTCCATTTAAAAACCTTCTAACCCCATATGTCCGTACCACTTTCAACACAAAGTGCACCCTCGATCTTTAAGAAAACCAAAAGCAGAACAAAGTTTCGGTACCCAACCATATAGCCGTATACCACGTGAGAACTTAAATGAGCCGAGTATAGATCCCTGTGGACTCTCTAAAAATATATAAACAAATAATTTAGCACACTTGTTTTCTTTCTCATTTGATTCACACTGTTCTGTTTTCAATTAACTAGTTTATGCGTGGGAAATCGTGTATGCATTTGTCTTTGTCTTTATTAGGATCCACATTAGCACTAGCATGAGCATTGGCTATTCTTCCTGGGGTCCTCACACACTCAAAACATACATAAACATACATACAACAAAATTGAAACAAAACAGCTCATAATTTCATGCAATTTACAGTGAAATGAAGTGGAAACTAAAATGGTCATCCAATTATCGCCTTCCTAAGGCCAAACAAAAGTAAATACAAATAAGTGTACATAATAATATATGCATACATAGCCACAGGCACAGTTCAAATTTACTTTGTAATACTTAAATAATTTTTTAGCAACCTTTTGAAATGTACTTGAGAATGTTCCTGAATGATGTGAACCGATAAAGAGTTCCAGCTGATCATGACTCTGGACTGTTCTCTGTCCCATATTTGATTTAGATTTTGGTAATACAAACCTTCCTTCTATTGTATGTCGTGTTTGATAGTTATGTTGTGCATATTGCGCTATAAACCTTTGTGATAATATATCTGGTGAGTGAGTCACTGTAATATTTCTGACAAAATGTAATAAAATATAAGTTGACCTCTGTCTGACAGTTAACCATTTCAGTGACTCTGGTTCTGTAGGAGCTCTGCAGTGCACATCGTGCTGCCTTATTTTGTGCTACTTGTAGTTTGTTTAAATCTTTTTCAGCAGCACTCGACCATATAACCAAACAATAATCAAGCTGCGACAGAACCAAAGCATCCAAAACGTGTCTACTGACATCCATAGGCAAATATTTTACAATTATTTTAAGTGACACACCCCTTCCCATTTTACATACAACATTATCAATTTTTTTAGACCAAGATAATTTATGATCCAGGGTTATACCTAGCAATTTTGTCTCCTTGACCTGTTCAATTTCAATATGGTTTAAATGTAGTTGCAATTTTGGTTCACCTTTTAACTGATGATTTGATCCTATTAATAACGATTTTGTTTTTCCCGCATTAAGTACCAACTTATTATTTATGACCCACTCTGATATCAGTAGTAGATCTTTATTCATAACATTTGTCAACTCTTGTAGTTGATGCTGCATAATATATTGTTGAGTCATCTGCATACATTACAATTTTAGCTTTTTCTAACACTAATGGTAGGTCATTTGTAAAAAATAGAAAATAAAAGTGGTCCCAAACAACTACCCTGAGGTACTCCACAAGTGACTGTTTTCATCTTTGAGAGACTTCCATTGTTTTTATGTATACTGTACATCCAAACCTATGTGGCCCTTTGATGGACTAATCACTAGCTTCACCAAGTTCACAGCTCTGCACTGAATCCAGGATTTGAGGCACATTCTAGATGACACATATTTTTTTCTTTCAAGCAAAACAGAGAGAGCATCAAAGCATCTAGACGGAGCAACGCTGGAGAAATGTTTGCACAGGGGAGCGAGCAAAAACACAGTGCAAGAAATGTACTTGTGTGCAACAGTGAGCAACATCATGATCCACTGAGTGAGCAGACGGGACGGGTTGAATACTGAAGGCTGAACAGGGCAGCCTTCATCCTGCTGGGAAACACGGACGTCCCTTCTTTCTAATAATAATAATTAATAGGGATGTCCCGATCACCTTTTTTTGCTCCCGATCCGATTCCGATCATTTGATTTTGACAATCTGCCGATACCGATTTTTCCCGATCCGATCTTTATGCAATGCATTAAGAGAAAAAAAAGGTAACAGATAACGGCTGGTCATCCAACGCGATGAGTTCAGCTATCTTGGCTGTTATTGTGTTGGCCTTTTCTCTGTTCTGGGGCAGTTTCTCTTTCCTTTTGAAAGTCTCTGAAAGTGTTGGTTGCTTCAGTGCCGTTACCTGAGTGGCCGCTGTGTACTCGTCGTGTTGTTGTTGGTGTTTGTTTCTCAGGTGGCGTATTAGATTGGTCTCTGTTCTTTCCACCACGCGGAACCTCCGCCTTGCAAACATTGCATCTGGCTGTTACACTGCCTTCGCTTTCAATTTTATAATACTTCCAAACTCCTGACATTTTCTCCGTCCCGACTCCCGAGTCACCAGCTGAACGTAGCCTCTCGTTAGCTTGCTGCTACTATTAGACACTGCGCCCACTCTGTTGCCAGCTTTCAGAGAAATAAGCAACCAGGTCTGAAAACAAGCCCAAAGAAAGCAACACATACATGATGTGTTTTAAACCAAAACTAAGTCCTCAGGATGACTTTAAGACGTGAACATGGTCATTTTTTTTTTGTAACATTAAATTAAAAAAAAAATTATATAAAAAAAAAAGAACCCGATCCCCGATTTTTTGAAAATCACGTGATCGGCTCCGATCCCCGATCACGTGATCGGATCGGGACATCTCTAATAATTAACTTTATTTATATAGCACCTTTCATGCTTGACGTAGCCCAAAGTGATGTGAGTATTACAAAAGAAATTACAATAACAAATGAGGAACATAATTGTTAGAGAATAATTCTCCCTTACTCCTAAGATATTTTACCTTTTTGCCTGTTGAGGTTTATGACCAACCCTGAGTCTGTTATCTGTCTTAAGGAATGGGTTACTCCGAAATAAACCATCAGTGTTTGACATCAGAACTCCTGCTCGTCCCGTGACTCCTTCATGAGTCGGTGACTCCCACTGCATTGCTACACAGAAGTTTCCTCCACAATAATTAAAATATGTAAAAACAATAAAACATGAAAAGTGATACTACTAACAATTATAAGCCATATTAAAAAGATAGTGTTTTAATATATCTAATATGTATATATGGCCCAAATATGTATATATGTTCATTTTAATTATTTTCTTATTTTAAAGTTACTTAACTGTATATAATTGTATTTTTATCTTTAAATTGAATCTGTGTAAATCTGTGCTCTCCTGTTTTTCATTCTCATATAGAAATGTATTTATTAGGATAACCCCCTTGAGACCATTCTTACCCTGTTGCTGTTAAACTACTGCATTTCCCCACAGGGATTAATAAAGGTCCATCTCATCGTATCTTATCTTACTTTTAAAAATTCCAGTTGAGGTTGCCGTTCTAATTAATAAGTGCTTGACAGAAACGATCAGACAAACAGCCGCCATCTGTAGCAGGCAGGGGCTTTGATGCTGATTTGAGCCAATGATGAAGTAAGTCACACTGACATCGGGTCTCTGAAGGAAGCAGACACACACACACACACACACACACACACACACACACACACACACACCACACACACACACACACACACACACACACACACACACACACACACACACACACACACACACACTCTACTCCCAATGTCTCTTTTCTCTTGCTCCACTGCTCTGATTTAGTCATTTTATGGGCTGGAGTGGGGATTATGTTGTGTGTTAACAAATATAATTTATGTGCCAAAGTGTCAGGGAGAGAAACAGAAGCCAAAAGAACCCCGAGGAAGAGGCAGCTGGTCCCATAAAAGAGGAAGAAGCCTTCCAAGAAATAAAGAAGGAATATGTGAACTGTAAAGCCACAGCACACAGCCACAATCAGGTGACACACACACACACACACACACACACACACACACACACACACACACACACACACACACACACACACCATGGATACATCACTTGAGGGGACATTACATTGACTTACATGCATTCCCTGGAGACTTATCCTAACCTTAACCATAACCAACACATGCCTAACCCTTAACCTTACCCTTAACTTTTCCCTAAACCTAACCAAGTCTTCATCCTAAAATTAATAATTCCCCTCATGGGGACCTCCAATTTGTCCCCAAAAGGGAGGCGAATCCCCACACGTGACTGTGTAAACAGATTTAGGTCCCCACAAGTATAGTAATGCTCGGCCACACACACACACACGCACGCACGCACGCACACACGCACGCACACACACACACACACACACACACACACACACACACACACACACACACACACACACACACACACACACACACACACACACACACACACACGATGGCTCGCAATCTGCGCCGCAAGACGACAACTCCACGCAAATAAACCCATCTGACAGCAGAGGAGGAGCTCGGAGCACTTGAAGTGAAAACAGAATATTGATATGAAACAAGACGGAGAGCGTCAGTACGGTGTGCAGACGGATGATGAGGAGACGTGTCTCAATACATGCAATCCTGAATGATTGATAGTGTGTGTGATGCATACGGCTGCACACGTATTCAAACATGTATCACATTCGCAATATGGAATCGCAGTTAGTGCAATATTTGGTTGAAGGCAATTCATCTTAAAATATGATTGTATTTTACTATTGAAATTAAAGGTTGAAAACAAATCGTAGTTATAACATTTAAGAAATAAAAAGTTGATAAAATCGTGCGACAAATGAAGAAAATGCATTAAAAAAAAGAGAATAATACAAATACAGATCTTCTTAAAAACTCAAACCATGGTCCTTTAAATGATAATGGCAACATTGTGTGTGTGTGTGTGTGTGTGTGTGTGTGTGTGTGTGTGTGTGTGTGTGTGTGTGTGTGTGTGTGTGTGTGTGTGTGTGTGTGTGTGTGTGTGTGTGTGTGTGTGTGTGTGTGTGTGTGTGTGTGTGTGTGTGTGTGTGTGTGTGTGTGTGTGTGTGTGTGTGTGTGTGTTGTGTGACGTACACACGGTTAGTGCTTTCTTTTAGATGTGAGAATTAGTGATGATACTCACCCGGTCTCACCGTCTGCGTACACAGGACACGACTTTGCAAAGGCGTGCAATAGATACGCAGAAGTCCGCTGATATTATTTTTCTCATACTGATATTCTGAACAATCTGTGTTGTTGTATTTGCTGTAAAGTGTCTCTACTGTAGGCTATTTGTATTATATGTACAGCACTTTGGCTCCACCAAACATCGTTTATAAATAAAACTTGATTTGATTTGATTTGATATCGCGCCTCAAACATTAAAACAAAGAGCTCTGTGGCTTCAGGCTTGATCGCCGTTCCAATGACAGTTTTAATGTTTGCTGTGCAATACACGACACAGCAGCTTATTGGGTTAGGGTTAAATAAATGGCAAAGATATGTAGAAAATAAACGCATTTAAGATACGTTCATAACGTAACGTGGGAGTATCATATGCACGCAAAATCGGACTTCTGCGTATCTATTTCACGCCTTTGCAAAGTCGTGTCATTTGTACGCAGACTGAAGAGAGTGGGCTGGATAATACCCTGAAGTTAGTATCGCAAGGGCTTCCTCGACAGAAAGTCAATGGGATTTTTGTATTTGATTTTGGATTGCAGAAAATTAAGTTTTTTTTTAAGTGTATATCAATCACCAGAAGTAAAAAGCTAACATAAAGGAACTACAGCACGGTCACATGACTTCACGTCGCCACCGCTAAGCTAAAGGTGGCTAATGTTGGGCTATAAGGAACTACAGCACGGTCACATGACTTCACGTCGCCACCGCTAAGCTAAAGGCGGCTAATGTTGGGCTATAAAGGAACTTCATCACGGTCACATGACCTCACGTCACCACCGCTAAGCTAAAGGTGGCTAATGTTGGGCTATAAAGGAACTACAGCACGGTCACATGACTTCACGTCGCCACCGCTAAGCTAAAGGTGGCTAACGTTGGGCTATAAAGGAACTTCATCACGGTCACATGACCTCACGTCACCACCGCTAAGCTAAAGGTGGCTAATGTTGGGCTATAAAGGAACTACAGCACGGTCACATGACTTCACGTCACCACCGCTAAGCTAAAGGTGGCTAACGTTGGGCTATAAAGGAACTTCATCACGGTCACATGACTTCACGTCACCATCGCTAAGCTAAAGGTGGCTAACGTTGGGCTATAAAGGAACTTCATCACGGTCACATGACCTCACGTCACCACCGCTAAGCTAAAGGTGGCTAATGTTGGGCTATAAAGGAACTACAGCACGGTCACATGACTTCACGTCACCACCGCTAAGCTAAAGGCGGCTAATGTTAGGCGTGATGACATTCATTTAGTCACTTATTAGCAACCATTGTCTTTAAAACACGCTAAAGATCACGATTCACCAGTGGGGTATTTACTGTCATATTTTATATGGTAGGACAAAATGTAAAATTCTCTTCAGGCATCCAACCAAAAACATGTTAAAAAAACCATTGACTTCAAGACGAGGAAAACGGTAGAGCAAAAATGCTAACTGGTTTCCGGGTTTAAAGACTCATTCCTCACTCGGTTGGTGTGTATGTTACATCGTTGGTTTGAAGCATACTGACCTCTGAAACTTATAGGAACGTTGAATACTTGTGGGAGAAAATGTCAGAATAACTCAAATGTCAAAATAAAAAGGTCAACAAGGCTTTGCGTCAAACAGTTAGGCTTAAACATCTTCACTTTTTTAAATAACCTGGATCAGACATACTTTTCAAACAAATTAATCCTTGTGCAGTCACATATAAAAGAACAAGTAGTAACAATACAATCAGTTTATGCTTTTCAATTGGTTGAAACAGACAGCTGCCATTTCTTCAGGATCTTGCTGCCCATCATCATGTTTCCCTTTCTTTCGTCGTCTCATATTGACTGGCTAATGTGCCATTTTATTTGTGTTTTACAGCTGTGTGTGTCTGCCTGTCATGTCGGTGTTTGATCTGTTCGTACATGCTGCCCTTCTTGCCCAGGTCGCTCAGATTTTAATCTCCATGAGTCTTTTACCTGGTTGAATAAAGGATATATGAAGAGCAGACACTTCTGTTATGTACAGATTCCCCCGGCTGTTGTGTACCACTGACGCTCAGACACTTCACACCCACGCTCGCCACTTCTCACCCAAACACCGAGTTGTGCGTTAAAAGGAAGCGACAGCTGTAAAAGGCCACTTCTGAAGCCCCTGGGAGAAGATAAGGTGGGAGAAGATGAGAAGCCGCCCCCTACTGTACATACACACGCTTTGAAATGCATGTGTCTGCTTTTCTTTTGCCTGGCAGAAAACGCGTCTCCCACTCAGCGGAGAGAAGTCGTGACTGGGCCACAAAAAGGCCAGACATCCATTTTAAATGTCAAAACATGCAACGTTTATTTTACCTCGCATGCAGTTTGGAAGAAGAAGGTCTTTTTTTTCTCGAATCCGATTGTTAATGTCGACATCAAAAGCTTTCAGAGCACAGCGAGCATGAAACGTATTTCCCACCCGTCTGCAGTTCCTCTCTCCTGCGCTGTGGGCATCAGAAGCCTCGGTAAACATTTTCGTTTCGTACAAGCAAGTTATTGTTGTTGTTGTTTTTTATCGAACGGTATGCATGAAAAGATCAAAACCAGGAAGCTGAAGGATTCCCGCATGTTTTTTTCAACAGGAGGGGAATCTTTTGAAGTTCATGGTTTAATGGATTTTCAGTCAAACAGCAGCATATAGTTGAGTTTGGCGTCTCGGCTCGGGCCTCATGACTCCACAGATGTACAAAGAACATTGAGTGATGATTAGATAACTGTCCCCCGAGCCTACAGGTGGAGCTGGGGGGGGGGGGGGGGGGGGGGCGAGCAGCAGCAGCAGCATGAAGCACAGCAGCAGGAACATGAACGCAGCAATAGCAAGTGGAGACAGCAGCAGCAGCTAGCGAGGCAGAGGCAGGAAGACCTGGCAGCTTCAATAGAGCGGCATGTTTAGGAGAATGTGATTGGTTGGTTGTAAAAGGGTGTTAGAACGGGGTACAAAAATACTGGACTCAAATGCGACGGCTCAGATTTTAATGAAAAAATAAAACAAAGTTTCAACAAAAAATCACTCATGCGAGGACAAAACAAAACTTCTCGATTTCAAACAGAACTCTCCTCTCTGGTTTTAAGGCTGGGTCTCTGGACATGGAAGCACACCGAGACAAGACGAACTGGCACAAGACAAAGGGAGACGAGGACTATTTATACATGAGGTGGGACCAAGTCATTGTTTTGCAAGTTCAAGTCAAGTCTCAAGTCAGGATGGGCAAGTTCAAGTCAAGTCCTAAACGTTGACAAAACAAGTCATAAACAAGTCATTATGTGTTTTTCACCAAATGTAATGACATCCATCAACAGGATAATACTTAATAATCAAACTGCTCTTTATTAGTCACATTCATAATTTAATAATCCATTTTCTCTCTGCTGGTAAAGTAACACGTGTTCTTCTATTTTAAGAGGGATCAGTAAGGTAAGGCTACCGTGGCGGTTTGATTCAGAAGGAGTTTAATGTATAAGATCCCTGATGTTGAGGTGACCTGAATGTTTATTTCCACTGTGTGCAACATGTTATAAGGGACCCACAATCTATCTCTATGCCAGGGATAATGTGCAACGTGACGGTCTCTATGGGGAAGAGAACCAAGTCAAGTCCCGAGTCATTGGTGTTCAAGTCCATGTCGAGTCGCAAGTGTTTTGTGATTTTGTCAAGTCGAGTCTCAAGTCATCAAATTGGTGACTCGAGTCTGATTCGAGTCCAAGTCATGTGACTCGAGTCCACACCTCTGCTATTCATACATGAGGGAATAGGGACCAGGTGGAAACGATCAGGGGCGGGGCAGACGCTGACAATGACGGAAAATCACCCAAAGTGAGGAAGTAACAGGACCTGAAAGGAAAGACGAGAGGTACGTACAACATAAAACAGGAAATGGGAAAACGAGACATGACATGAAGTAACAAGAAAACCTGACGCTACATAGAAACCTGACTAGACTTGGAATTACACACCTGACTAAACATGAAGTGACAGACATAAAACAAACACGACTAACACAATTGACGAGACGCCACAGAGGGACGAGGTGAACTAGCTCGCAGGCTTCGCCCCGTTCGTTTGTACCACTGATCTGATCTGGTGCTAGACTCAATACTTCCATCTGTGTCTGAACGAAAACCTAACCCGATATCTCCGGGGGGGAAATCCTAATCGGGGAAATCTGACTGCTACACTGGAAGAATTGAAGCATTGACTTTAGTTAAAAGTATTATGTCAATAGATTTCATTACGTTGGTTGAAAGCAATAGCATTAAGTTCAATACAAATACTAGGTTCAACTTCATATTGTTGCTTTCAACTAACAGTCATGTGAAATGTGTTTTTAATTAAAGTCAACGGTTCAGTTTTTTTAGTGTAGATAAAAAATCCAATAATCGGCTACGCCTTCTTTGGTTGTTGTTTTGATTGAGAGCCCCCTAGTGGCACGAAATCACATAGTGTACGTTTTAAAGTTCTTCTTTAAAACCTGCCATAGCTCCTGAGAGAAACACAGCTTTCACATCTCCCACTGCACGGCTTCAGCTCTTCATGTTCACGATGCAAAGCAAGACTTCCCGTTCTGCTCTCCTGACCGTGGGGATTCCTCCTGGGATCCAATCTAAGGGTTAGTTAGTCAGTGCCCTTCCTGTCGTCCCGCTGGGTTGTCTTACCATCTCTGGAGGAAATGATACGTATGGTCTCAAACGATTACCATCCATCATATAGGCCTGCTTCCAAAGACTTACCACGAGAACAATAACGGTGTCTGTGAAACGACGGCTTCACTGCCAACGACACATCAAACACCGCCTTTCTGATCGCATTACCTCCAGGCGACACATATCCATATTCTCTCCACTTCAAAGCTGTGTGTGTGTGTGTGTGTGTGTGTGTGTGTGTGTGTGTGTGTGTGTGTGTGTGTGTGTGTGTGTGTGTGTGTGTGTGTGTGTGTGTGTGTGTGTGTGTGTGTGTGTGTGTGTGTGTGTGTGTGTGTGTGTGTGTGTGTGTGTGTGTGTGTGTGTGTGTGTGTGTGTGTGTGTGTGTGTGTGTGTGTGTGTGTGTGTGTGTGTGTGTGTGTGTGTGTGTGTGTGTGTGTGTGAGCAGATATCAGTTCCCCCGGGGTTCGTCAGTGACCTTGAGCTTCTCGATGAGCCTCTTTTTCATATTCACCTCCCACGAGAGCTCCTTCAGGAAGTGTCCTCATTATGTCTCCTTCAGAGGTCTGTCAGACGCTCCCCACCTGTAGATAGACTTTGTCTTGATCTTTGCGTTTCCTTTCATCTTCACTTCGCTTTGTTCTGCATTTCAAATCGCTTGGCTCTCCGTGACAAAGTGAGAGTGTAAAGTATATTCTAGTCTGTTGTCACCCCTGCTGGAACTCACTCCAGCGTTCATCTGACTTCTGTCTTTTGTTCTCATATTTACCGTAACCTAAATGTTACCCCCGATATGTAATCGTCGTCACTTCATTATCTGTTGCCGTTACAGCTCTCGTGGGAAAGCAGACTTTGGAGCCTGGCTGCAGGGGTTTATGGGATTTGCATGTTGTTGTCGTTGCCCAGAGTCAGCCGGGACAACTCAATGCAGCTTAGCAAAACCACAGAGTGCAAACAGTAGCAAAGTGTTTATACAAGTATGCAAATATAAGTGAATGATACTAAAAGAGGAGAACAGGATACAGATATGCCAATATGGAGTAGAACGCACAAACCCCATGAGATGTACAATATGAACAATAAACCAGTTGTAAATGACTATACAGAATCATTTCATCCAAGTAATGTAAGGGCTAGATAATAATTCATGTGACCGTGCTGTAGTTCCTTTATAGCCCAACGTTAGCTTTTGACTTCTAGAAATGTGCATTAACGCTGAAAAAATCCTAAAAGTGTGGTTAATAAGTGGACACAATATGTGCTTGACGCAAAGCAGAGTAGGGGGCTAGTACACCCTCCTGAGGGTCCGGTTGTGGATGTCATGCGAGCTTATCATGGTGGAAACAATCAGTCTGAATTAACAATCGGGACGGAAGTGTTCGGATTTCCAAAGAGAGGTTCTGTGAATAAATTAAAAATCAAGAACCGAAATAATTGAACTATTCATATCTTAGACTGCACTGTAACTTTTAATGTTTATTTTATTAGCTTTTCTTTTTAATGACTGTTTTTAAATGCCATTTTCTTAATGTCTTTAATTTTTTATTATCTTTCACTGTTTTGAAATGCCTTTGTCGGAATGTCTTTCATTTGTGTAAAGCACCTTGAATTGCCTGGTGCTGAAAGGTGCTATATAAATAAACTGGCCTTGCCTTGCCTTGGTTCTCTAAAATCCATTTTAGAATCCTTTTGACTTCCAGTCTATACTTAGTAAATGATTAATAATTTAAAGTGGCTTTATTGTGCTTTCTGGGGGTTTTCCTTTTCCTGTAGTGCGGTGTATATACAGTAGGTTTTAGTGCATGTCTAAAGGCCGCTACACACCAACCTGAGACCAAACAACGCGTACCGAAGGCGTCCCGACTTTTACGTCCGCTACGCCGCCCGCCTGCGAACTCCCCGCAAAGACTTCAGTCGACGAGTGGCCAGCAGGCGGCGGTAGTGTGTGTTCGTCATTCAAAAGAGGCAACAGCCGGAAGACAGACTGTACACCGAGAGAAGAAGAACAGACTGCGTGATATAAACAAACAACACATAGCGTCTGGGTTCCATTTTCACTCTCTCTCGTCGATGGAAAACATGTAAACATAAAAAAGAAACTCTTGCGTCCGGGTGAGATGAAAATGAAAACGATTAACCGTGTGCGTGTGCCTTCTTAATCGTTTGTTTTGGTCCCTCACTTCCGCTTCGCTTCTCACGCACTGACTCGCTAAACTGAACAGCCAATCAGAGTGATTTCTTTGTCCCGACTTCCTCTGACCTCCCGCGGCCGATTCAACCATGGATGTATAATAAGAACATTCAACATGTTGAATCGGCCGCGGGAGGTGTGAAAATGTGCCGTAAAGCGACGACGGTGCGGGACACACCAACCTGAGTAGGGCGCCGCGAATGCCCGACCGCCTCTGACGGCCTCTGACTCCCAGAATCGGGTAGGTGTGGGCCTTTAAGGCTAAAAGCACTTTTTGAACATTAAAGCATGTAACAATGTCAAAGTAGAGGCACTACACTAAATACAAATGAACCTGAAAATGAGCAGAATAGGGCCCCTTTAAAATCGAGGGATTCACATAGACGTTATTTAAAAGGACACAAATCAAAGATATTGGAAACCACAGCATTGTACTCACCCTGTCCTGCTCATCATGTGATCCGTACTCCCAGCAGGGTAGTGATGGCAACATGAAGCTTTGAATGAAGCATCGAACCACTTGGACAATTGTGTCGGAAATAGGTTCATTTCTCGAAGCTTCAGTTACAGCGACCTCTCCTGGAGAAGTGCAAGGCTGCAGTGGGTTTAACGTATCTTTGCCTTGAAAAATATTTGATGCACACACCACACACACACACACACACACACACACACACACACACACACACACACACACACACACACACACACACACACACACTAAGACTGAATATCATGTTCTATTTGCAATTAAAGATTGATAATTGTGTGTATTCGGTTATTGAGAAGAGACTAGAGAGTGCTGGAGAGGGCCTTTTATCAGTTATTAAAGTATTCAAGTTGAAAAGCATTGATCAAAAGTTTGACTGTTCTGGGCTTTGAACCAGCTGCGCGGAGGACATCGCTGCACCCTGGCCGCCGGCTCTACCCACTGGGCTATCTATTCCTCAAACTATTGAAGTGTTTTTATAGTAATTATTGTCTTTTTGTTCACAACTTCTCCACGTTTCGAAGTGTCTCCCGAGCCAGAGCGACCTATCTTTCTTCCTGGCTTGCTCGATAATGATCCAATTAAAATGCAACACCAACAACAACTCAACACAACAACGCAATCTACGACAACAACCCACACATTGCGCATTGTTTGGAGCGGTTATAAAGTGTTGAAGCGCTCACATTTGAAACCGTTTCAACCTGTCAGAATCGAGACGAGGCAGTGCATTGAATCGCCTGATTGGACGGCGAACCAGTGAGTTGATTCATTCAGGAAATGAAGCAGTTGCTGGTTCGGACGTCACATGTCACGTGATTTGAAGCATGCTTCGAAGCACTGCTTGTATGGAATAGGAAGTCCAGGGTTGAAGCTCCGTTCGAAGCTTCAGTGTCAAACTGCCATCACTACAGCGGGGACCATGCCCTGCATAGAGGCAGAGATGGGGTCGTTTCTAAAAAAAAGTAATATATTACATATTACATATTACTTTAAAAAAAAAGTAATATATTACATTACTTCGTTACTCTCTACATAAAGTAATTTGTTACTTTACTCGTTACTTTACTCGTTACTTTACTCGCAGGGCCTACAGGCAGATCACGCAGACTGCTAAAGTTTCAAATGTTCTCTTTAGTTCAGTTTCCATTGTCGCATAAGACTGATCCAGATAGCTCCTGAATGTTTTCCTATCTGACCATGGCTGTCCTCTGTCTCCTGCTATCTGACCGTGGCTGTCCTCTGTCTCCTGCTATCTGACCGTGGCTGTCCTCTGTCTCCTGCTATCTGACCGTGGCTGTCCTCTGTCTCCTGCTATCTGACCGTGGCTGTCCTCTGTCTCCTGCTATCTGACCGTGGCTGTCCTCTGTCTCCTGCTATCTGACCGTGGCTGTCCTCTGTCTCCTGCTATCTGACCATGGCTGTCCTCTGTCTCCTGCTATCTGACCGTGGCTGTCCTCTGTCTCCTGCTATCTGACCGTGGCTGTCCTCTGTCTCCTGCTATCTGACCGTGGCTGTCCTCTGTCTCCTGCTATCTGTATATTTTGCGCAGTCTATCTCTGCTCACGCTGTTGCGTCGGCGTGTTCTCCTGCGTGTTGGCCATGTGTTGCACTGGAGCCAGACTTCAGCCGAGCACGTACGAACTGCGCATGCGTGAGTGGCAATAACTCTCCTCACCAGCAGGAGGCGGTAGTGTGTATTCGTCATTCAAAACAAGCAACAACCGGAAAACAGAGAAGAAGAACAGACTACGTGATATAAATAAACAACAGCTATGTGCGTTAGCTTCACCTTAGCATGTGTTCTTTGCAGGTGTTTGTTGAGGTTTGATTATGACTGATTTTAGAAAGTAACGAAGTAACGCATGTCGGGGCAATGTTAGTAACTGTAGTGTGATTACTGGATTATAAAAGTAGCGCGTTACACTACTCCGTTACCGACAAAGTAATATTATTACAGTAACGCGTTTACCCAACTCTGCATAGAGGTCACAGCATTATATAATATAATCCATATCATCCCGTCCTCAAGCCTGAAGAGATTACTCAGAAAAGAGCTCACCAAAACTCCATCGCCTCATTTTCAGATACGAAATGACGATCTGAAGTGAAGGCTCTCTCGTTGGGCGGTGCATCGGCTCATCCCTCAGCACCCCGAAGCAGATATTCCCTTATCTCTTGTGACTTAATAAACAGTCATTAACGGTACATTATGATACATCTCCAAGGGTTTCTAAAGCCTGCCGACTTCAAAGAGACGGTGCCTTTTCAGCGAGAGGCTTTGATGTCATGCAAGGAAGTCTGAAATCTGTCCCAGGATTACGGAGCAAAGGAGCATTACTTTTATATTTAGCTTCTGCACGAATTTATATCTGTGGAGGAAATTAAATTAAGTAGCATTTGGTGGTAAAATTGTTTTATTGCCGTTCACAGCATTTAATGATTTCTTTCTTACTTTTTCCTTTCCTATGAAAACATGAACAACAGGTGGAGCTAAAGTACATTTTACAGCTTGGACGGCGTGGAGAAAGTTCAGAGGGCAAGTTAAACGTGTGAGGAATGAGAGCTATATGTATCCACAGCTGTCCCCGCACACTGTCTAAACTGAGAGTGTGTGAGCCTCTTCTTGGCAAGAGCTCAAATATGTAATCTGTGAGTCGGGGTGTGAAGTAATCAATGTAGTACAATAGAGTCTCTTTATCGCTGCTTCTCGTCTTTGTTTCGCCGAGTGCTTCTCCATTAATCAATAGATGTTTGAATTTGCCTCCTCATTATTATGGAGACGCTGAAAGATGGCAGAGTTCAAACCCAGACACCTTTCACTTTTCTTTTGGTATTTCAGGAACGCCTGAAGGGAATGTCTTCAAATGTGTGAGAATTGTTGACTTGAACTGCCTTGAAGAAATGTAGTCATTGACTCAAGGATTAACCCATTACACTTTGGTGGTCAAAGGTTGATGTGGTCTCAAGTCCATGCCATTCTCACACATAGGATATCTCAAGAATGCCTAACAGGACTTTCTGTACAATTGGCACACATGACACCTATACCCATAGGCGGCGCGTGAGGCTCAGGTTTGGGAAGGCGAAATAACTTTTAATAACAGCACCCGCCGCCCCTGCCTATACTCAAGAAATAACTGCCAAGTCTTTGATGGTAAAAAGTCACTTATGACATCCGCGATATCTCAAATATGCCTTGAGGAACGTTATCAGCTTTTCCGATATTTGGTCACACGAAAATCATGCTTGCTGATTGAATTTTAAAGAATAACCAAAACCACGACAAAATCATCTTGAAGGTGGGGTAGGTAAGTTTGAGAAACCGGCTCGAGATCGCTAGAATTTGAAAATACACAGCCGGAGAAAATCTGCCACTTCCTCACAGAGCCCCTCCTCCAACACACACAAACGCGCACATGACCAATGAGGGCACGAGAGGAGTTTGTGCCCCGATGGAAGGCTGACAGGCAGGTAGGCCATCGTTGTACTTTTTACAGTATTACGGCTTCTACAGACGACATTTTTTATGGATTTTTTGTCAAAGCACTTCAGATATTCATTGCTATCGGGATGTTAAGAGCATTCCATGGAATATAACAAAAAGTGTATCTCGAGCCGGTTTCTGAAACTTACCTACCCCACCTTTAAGGGAGACATCAATATCTGAACCAAATGTAATTGCAATCCATCCATTGGTTCTCTAAACCACAAATGTCCACTTCATGGTGTAGCGGTGGTGGCGAAGTCGATAGGGACTTGGCTTGGCAACTGGAAGGTCACCAGTTTAAGTCCCGGCAAGACCAAGTGCTACCGAGGTGTCCCTGAGCAAGGCACCGTTCCCCACACTGCTCCCCGGGCCCCGTTCAAAATGGCAGCACACTGCTCCTAACACAGGATGGGTAAAATGCAGAGAAACAATTTCCCCACGGGGATTAATAAAGTATATAAAAAAAAAAAAATCTAAAAGAGTGAGGAAAAAAACACAAAATCCAGTAAGATGTTTCCTCTGAGAGACATGAGACATTTTAAAGATTATACAATCAGTATTTGTTGATAAGATATGGACCAAAGTGATGGACAACCCCAGTGCCACACCCCTTGCATGGCTAAAAATAAAATAACTCCATCCTGTTTCGGTCCCACATGCTTGAGGCAAGTGACCAATGGGGGGAAAGTTGACTGAAAAATCAACACATTTTTAACCACCAAGTAAAATGAAGATACCGATTTGATTTACGAGGGGAAGCTAACACAAGTGGCCCCTTATCTCGCATAGAATGGCAGTGAAGGGAAAGTGAATGGTAATTGAAGTAATGTGTAATCGTGCACTTATTATGTTCTTGAACTTTTATGTTTGTTTTATAAACAGCTGCTTATAGTGTGATGTAGATTGATGCATGTTAGGCGGTTTGAGTAAAGCCTAATGTACAACAAATCAAATCAAGTTTTATTTATATAGCACATTTATAAACGATTTTTGGTCGAGCCAAAGTGCTGTACATAAAATAAAAATAGCCTACAGTAGAGACACTTTACAGCACAGATTGTGCAGAATATCAGTATGAGAAAAAAACAACAACTACTTACATTATGTACTGTAACATTTGAAACTTTAAGTGTCTGTGCTTGGTGTACTAATTATTGCCCCCTTGTGTTTTCATAAAAGTCTCTATTTCATGTATAATTTATACTTAGTTTCTCCCCATGTTTGAATCAGAGAAGCACCAACAACGATTTTCTGTCTTTACTTTTGCTCTCTTCTTACTGTATATTTCAGTGTTGTTTAAACTGAACTCTCACCGCATGTCAAAATACTGCACCAACATTGTCTCATGGCACTTCAGTGGACCACTCGCACTTGATCTGCACTGCCTGAAGTAAGTGTGAGAAAAGCATTAACTTTCTGATTTAGTAATCACTGATCTGTGAAATAAAAGGTTGGAGTGGATCCTGCTTGACCTCTCTAATTTAAAATCTACAAACACAAGTTACTCATGTCGCCACAGAGAGCAAAGGGCCTGCCTCACAGCTTACATTAACCGTAAACATTAGAGTCATGCATACAATGTGCTGCGTCATTAAAGTATTTCTCTCGGCATCCCAGCTGTTTCTCCTCGCTTAAATCTGGCGGTTACTTCGCCTAAAAATACCCCCCCTCTCTCCGTCTTTTCCCAGAACCCTGCCCTCATACACAACAAGTTCTTATCTTCAGGGACCATGACTGCAGAGGGGTGTTACTGCTGAACAATAAGAGAAAAAGTCGGGTGTAACCCACCGCTACAAGTACAGAATTATACGGATCAAGATCTGTGTATTGTTAGCTAAAGACACAGTGGCTTTAGTTCAGATTAACCTGCCTTTTTCGGGACTAATTTAAAGGACTTCTTATACGTGTGGGGTAAGTAATTAAACATTCATAGATAATCCTCTTTCTGTGTGTGTTAGATTACAGACATGACTTCCAATCAATGAAATGTGGTTTAGATTTGATGTCAATAGTTTTTTTATTTTCTGAGGGAGCTGTTGCAGGAAATCAAGTGAAGTTGGAAATATTGGTCAAAAAAGCGCAAACTGGCCGTCCTGAAGTGTACACCTGTGGATTTGACCCTCCAGCCTTATTAGCTGTGCTGCAAGATCTTCTTTTACAGTGTGTCACTTTAGCAATAAACTCATTCCTTACCACCTTAAAGGATTTCTACGGAAGCCCATTTGGAAAAAGTTAGGGTAAAACGTTGACATTTTTTATGAATACCTTCACTACCATTTGTTGAGGTGATTGATACCTTACTTATGTCTGTACAATAAATATACAGCTACAGCCAACAGCAGGGGTGTCAAACTCAAGGCCCGGGGGCCAAATCCGGCCCGCGACTTCATTTTCTGTGGCCCCACAAGAGCTTGCAAAGAATATAATATGTTTACTATACGGTTACATGCTACTTTACAGAAGCACGTTGCCCATAAACTACATATCCCACAATGCATCTCAAATTTGCCTTTTTTCTCAATTTGCCTTTTTTTCTTCAAAATATGCTTTTTTCTTAGAATTTTCTCAAAATGTCACTTCTTCTTTTTTTGTTTTTCCAGAATTTGGCTTTTCTTTTTAAATAATTTTGTGACATGCACACTGAAGTTATTTGCCCAAGACTTCTGCTTTCAGATGTATCTGAAAATAATCCAATGCAGAGGCAATCATGTAATATAATAAATTATGTTATATATATTAAATATTTATATATGTATTTTGATATTGTCTTAAAGTTACAACCGGCCCTTTGAGTGAAACCATAACGTTGATGTGGCCCTTTATGCAATTGAGTTTGACACCCCTGGCTTATAGCATACAACTGGTGGAAACAAGCCTGTCCGGTTAAGAAAATCTGCCTACAAGATACAAGGTAACTGCTTGTGATTTACTGAACACTCTTTTCTTGTCAAGGCTGTACAAAACCTTGGGCTGTGATATTTTGTATCCATTGTAATCTCTTATTTCCAGCTGCTTCATGTTAAAAATTGACCACTGTTGTGTCCCACCCTCATATCTCGTCATGTGTTATGACTTCTGCTCACTCGCCAACGCAGAGTTCTGGGTGGGTCCCTGTATTATGACTCTGATTTACTCTCAAGTTAGTTTGTATGTATGTTGCATTTGATAATCCTGTTGGAGGGAATCTTTAAAGACCTAGCTCCAGTGTCCGTGTGCTGAGAAAAACTGCAACAAGACGAGTGGTGTTGACCGAAAAGGACATTTAGACCTGAGTTGGGGATTATCTGGCTTCACATTGCTGCAGGGCTTGCTTTGTTGAAACAAGCCACACATAACAACCCACTTTATCTATGTACTGCTGTGCTGCATCGTGCACATTTGAACACTAACACAAACAGTGTACAACACATTTCTGCCTTCTCCAAACACACAACGCCTTGGGGCAAATGCATTGCTAGCGGCAGAGACAAACCATTTCTATTGCAGTGTCATAAAAATACAACAACCCTTTCTGATGCCTACACGTGAGGCAGTTTGTCACTTTTGTATTTAAAGCTATTTCAAGGAAATGTCTTTTTGTGTGGATTTTGGACAAAAGTGGTGTTACCTTGTAAAGAACACTGCATTTCTCGTTAGCATCATCACTAAGTGAACTCAATACTTTTTCAACTTAAAACTGAGCTGTTTGCTTAGCTATTCAAACAACCCAGTCTCACGGCATTTCGTGTTATAGTCACGAAATGTAATCTATTGATTCGTGTTCACCAACACGATTTCCCCATTTTTTTCTTGTCACACAGAACGATTTTAAAAGCAATGTATTTCTATTGGTAGTATGTTTCGTGCCTGCACCAAATAATAACAAATTAGAAGGAAAAAAAGATTTTAAAAATACAGATTTCAGTATTCTGAGGCTCTGAGACATTTATTTTTTTACATTACATTACATTGCATTTAGCTGACGCTTTTATCCAAAGCACAATAAGTACATTCGACCAGGAAGACACAACCTTGAAGAAAACAGAATCATAAAGTACTTCAGGTTTCATAGAGCCAAGTATTTCAAGTGCTACTCAACTGGCTTTAGATAAGCCAGTCCTTTATTAGTATATAAGTGCTCTGTTAGCAGTTCTTAGTTAGTAATTCTATCGCAATTTTCCTCGTGGACGGCAAAAAAAGTCTGACATTATACAATTTTAAATAAAAACAATAATCGTGGCTTGATAATGAGTAAGAACATGTTTTTATGAACCACACAGTTTCCGGTCTTCCACGACCCGACCGGACCAAAAGACGTGGTGCAGGCACGAAACATACTACCAATAGAATAGAAATACATTGCTTTTAAAATCGTTCTGTGTGACACGAAAAAAATGGGAAAATCGTGTTGGTGAACACGAAACTATAACACGAAATGCCGTGAGACTGGGTTGATTCAAAATACTATCTGTTAAATGGTGCATGTTGGCTGTCATGCTCATTACAACAGAACGTGTTTTGGTGCAAGGTTTGTTCGGTAAATGCAGCTACGTTAGCTACAAAACTAGCATGTCCACTACTGTCTCTGTTTCCCCCCCGATACCTCACAACAAGAATAGAGCCCAGTATGCACACGACACATATCTGTTTTTGGAGAGTAGGATCGATCAAGAGTTTGAGGTTTCAAACGTGTGGAAATAGAAAAGGCCATGTCAGGTTTCAGGTTGTCACTCCTACTCATAACCAGCCATGAGTGACAGATTGTGTGTTAGCTCCAGGATCAGGGTTTTCACAGACACCTTTTCACTGTCACTTTCACTCAGACAACAGCAGCCTTACTCATCTCCACAGGCCTTGTTTGGTCTGTGGAGAAGACAAAATGGCAGAGGAGCTTGGGGTGCATCGTGTTTGTATTCATGTCTCTGTTTTCTGTGGTGGACTGGATGCTAGCAGGGATTGTACAATCTTAGCTAGCATCCATAACAAGGCTCAGCGGGTCTGTTTCTCATGCTGAAGCAGAGCATACAGTAGGCTATGGGGCTGTAGTGTGCGTGATATTCTAAATCCAAAGCTTTTAGAGGACAGTGCCTTTTTAATTCTTCAAGAAACACAGTTTAGAAATGGATAAAACAGTATGTGCTACGATGTTAGCTGAAACCATTAGCATGTTTGGCTAACTAGCTCTATGCTATCAGGCTAACATTAGCCGCTCTTTCCTTATATTATATTGGGGGTAAAGTTGGCTTTTAGCTGCCTGAGAGTTAAAGGGGACCTATCATGCAAAATGCACTTTGTGATGTCTTTTATACATAAATATGTGTCCCCGATGCGTCAGGGAACTCACGCAGCGTCAGAAAATAAAACCCTTTCTCTTTTCCTCCGTACCCAAATCTTTTAAAAACGGGTGTACAACGAGCGGATACAGGTTTGCTGCCGATCTGACGTCAAATCGGCAGTGGACCCACAGAAAATTGCTATCAGAAACAATGCCTGACGAGCTTTGGACGTAATCTCGTCTTTGTTTACATTAGCAAGCCTCGCTAACACTCAGAGCTAACCTGTACTGGAGAGCACATGTGTTTAAAAAGCAGGAAATAAAAAAAGGAACTCACCTTGTGTTAAACCCGCAAGAGAAAAAGCATTTGTTTAGGGTTAGGGATTAGGGTTAGAACTCCATAGTGTTTCAGAAATAATCCTTGATGTGGTTTAGAACAAGATGGCGTTTTATCACAGCAGCATTTAACTTTATCTCTGGTAGAATTCTGATCAGGCATTAGCTCCACCTCCTCTTTCTTTCTTTTTCAAGCTAAGGACCCAAAATCCGCGTTTCTCTAACAGGGCTGCAAAAGAGGGGTATGAGCAGTATGCGGCATGGCTACAATGGGTGAACTGTTTGGTATTTTAAGCAAACTTCACAGATATGTTTTGTATAGGTATGGCCCTACAATATATGTTTCCAATATAGCATGATAGGTCCACTTTAAGCTGAAATCATTAGCATGTTTGGCTAACTAGCTCTATGCCAGGGGTGTCAAACTCAATTTCATCGTGGGCCACATTAGCATTATGGTTGCACTCAAAGGGCCGGTTGTAACTATATAAATACATAATATATATGAAATAATGTATTATATTATTGCCTCTGCATTGGATTTTTATTGGATAAGGTAATAACTTTGTAATTATGTCTGAAAGCAGAAGTCTAGGGCAAATAATTGCAAGTCTCTTCAGTGCGCATGTCACAAAATGAGATGCATTGTGGGACATGCAGTTTATGGGCAACCTGCTTCTGTAAAATAAGATGGAGCTTTATTAATCCCTGTGGGGAAATTCAGTAGTTTAACAGCAACAGGGTAAGATTGAAAAACAGGACAGCAAAGATTCACACAGATTAATACAATTAAGGATCAATTAAAAATAAAAATAAGAAATAACTATAAAATAAGAAATTAATTCAAATGAACATATATAGATATACTGTAAAGTAGCATGTAACAGTATAATAAACGTATTATATTCTTTGCAAGCTCTTGCGGGCCACATAAAATGAAGTCGCGGGCCGGATTAGGCCCCCGGGCCTTGAGTTTGACACCCCTGCTCTATGCTATCAGGCTAACATTAGCCACTCTTTCCTTATATTTTATAGGGGGTAAAGTTAACTCTCAGGCTGCTAAAAGCCAACATTACCCAAGAAAGTAATACATTTGACTCAAGTTAATCCACACACCAAAAGAGGTTTTTGGTTTAGTTGAAACTAGAAATAAACCTTTTAAAATACTAAATATGTAAGCTAGTGGGAAAATTATGGACCCATTAGCTTTAGTCTTTTAACATGATATCTTGTTTACCTCGTGCTAAAGTAAAGACCAATAGTTTTAAAAATGATGGTGGTTAATCTGACCCTGATATTATGTGAAACTGTGTATAGACTAGTACAGTATACTGTGTTGCCTGTGTGAACTGAACACAAACTGAGGAAAGAGACTCACTGGGTTTAATGATTAATGGAGACTGCTGAGATAAAATCCTGAAACATTTACTTTTCTAACTGACCTTTAGGCTGAACTTTTTCTTGCTTTTTCTTTGGTCTCAGAGAGGTAGTACGTGGCTCAGTGAATCGCCGCTACGAACAGAAGCAGACGATCACTAAACAGCGTGAGTGATGTTTTAACAGCTTAATTCAATCACAATTTTTCAATATCAATATACAGACATTCATGATAAGGAGGACTGAAACACTTGTGGTTTTGAGTCTATTTATTCTGCCCTCTGCTGGCACGTAGATACTGTATTCAGGGTTTCACGTCTAAAGATATAATGGGCCATGAAGCAGGCAGTACAGTATTTTCGTCACAGTTAAACTTCTATCTTGACCGTGACGAGATAAAATAGGAGGCAGCCATGTGACAGCTAATGTGATGGATTATACCCAAGGACACACACACACACACACACACACACACACACACACACACACACACACACACACACACACACACACACACACACACACACACACACACAATGTCTATTTTCTCTTGCTCCACTGCTCTGATTTAGTTATGTTATGGGCTGTAATTGGGATTTTTTTTGTGTGTTAACGAATATAATTTCTGTGCCAATGTGTCAGGGAGAAAAACCGAAGCCAAAAGAATCCTGAGGAAGAAGTCTTCCAAGAAATAAAGAAGGGATCTGTAAACTGTAAAGCCACAACACACAGCCACAATCAGGTGAGATACAGTAAGCAGATGTTTCTAATACCCAGGTTTACCTCAAAAAATGACATTTGAAAACTAGGAGATGTATATATTCAGTCCAAATTCATAAACTTCCCTTAGTGCACTGCCATGTTGTATATTATAAAGAAAAAAGAGAGACTTAGGGTGTTGTAGTTGCTCAGGATATGTGTCCCGTTTAAAGAAAGACCTTTCCAGTCGTGTTTATTTATTCAGGCTGTGGTCTGGAACAATGATAGAAACAAAGGAAATTATATTAATAATTAATAAAACAGAGGAAATACAATCAACCAAATAATCATATACAGACAAAGACTGTTATTACAAATGAAATTATATCAACAGCCAATTTACGGAAATTAAAGGTCACCTATCATGCTATTTTTAGGCAATAGCATGGGTCTCAGATATATTAAAATATATAAAAAACATGTTTATGACGTGTTTTGCTCAAAATACCAAACAGATCACCCATTCTAGCCATGCCTCATATCCCTCTATTTCACTTCCTGTTTCAAAAGTGCTGATTTTTGGTATACGGCTTTTAAAAAAAAAAAAAAAAGGAGGGGTCTGAGCTCATGCGGGACCCGGCAGCTACCGTCTAAACTAAATGCTGCCGTGATGAAACGCCATATCATGGATCATCAAGGATCTGAAACAGTCTGGAGCTCAAAGGCTTTCTCTCTTGCCGGTTACACCACGAGGTGAGTTCCTTTTCACTTCCTGCTTCTTCACACACATGCTCTCCCGTACAGGTTAGCTCTGAGTGTTAGCGATGCTAATGTAAACACCGACCATATTACGTCCAAAACAGTCCGGCATTGTTTCTGATAGCAACGTTTCTGATTGGCCCGTGTGTCCACATTTCAGATATTACGTCATATCGGACAAAAATCTGGATCAGTTCTGTTGTTCCTCGTTTTTAGAGATTTGGTTACGGAGGAAAAGAGAGAGGGTTTTATTTCCTGATGCTGCGTGAGATCCACGACACACCGGGGACACATGTTGATGTAGAAAAGACATCACAAAGTGCATTTTGCATGGTAGGTCCCCTTTAATATAGAGACATTCCATGCAGAGATACAGGTGCAATTTACCAAATAACCACAATACTTCTGGGTTAGAATGATAAATATGAGTACATGCATCTTTAAGCATTTAAGGACAGCAATAAGCAAAGCCTAGTTGTGACGGAGCGGATCACAGAGTGACTGACTCCGCCACTGACAGCCATAGCGGCAACACACACACACACACACACCAAACGTTTCCTGCTCTCTTCCGTTCGTCAATAAATAAGGTTAAATCATCACTAAAACGTCCACCTTTTCCCCTTCCTTTCTGTAGCGTGACCACAAGTGCACGCTTGTGAGTCTACAATTATTTCAACATACATTTAACTATATTACCCCATACTTACGTGGGGAGCGGCGGGCGGAGTTTCACCGCCGTCTCCCCAGCAAAGGGAAGGTGGAAAAGACGGAGGCGCATCACTTCCGTGATTTAAATAGGATGCAATTTATTATTTATTTTGTGTTTATTAATTATGGGGAATGACTGTTAAGAGGTAGTTAACCTGTGTATGTTTGGTGCAGATAGTTTCCTCATGTTTGAGGAAATTACATTTATGTTGACAATGTGGTTTGGAGATAATTGTGTAACCGGTTGACGGTAAGCCTGTGGGGAGGGGCTATGGGTACAAAAGGGACGGTGTTGGCCCTGGAAGAATCATTCGGGAGATTGTTGCAGTGAAGGCAACAGCTAGAATGTGTTTACTCCATGAGTAATAGACAACCAAATTTGGTAACTTTGATTTTGTTTATTTAAGTTATACTGTTTCAACTTTTATCAAACAGTATATATTCTTTTGTTGCTGTTATAAATAAAGTTTTGGAGCTTAAATCATCCGACTCTGCCTATGTTTTGAAACGGACAAATAGAACCCCGTCACACTAGTATAGATGATTGGCGAAAGAAACGAAAGAAAAGACACAGTTTAAGACATTGTATTGTTTTCTTAAACCGCACATGGGATGCAATGGACGGTCGTTGCAGTTACGAGCTGCTAGCTAGCAACGTTATATCACACTCCAAAATCATTACGAACTGCTTTATAAACCCAACACAAGTAACGGTGGCTTCTTTTGACTACAGTATAGTGGTACGTTTGATAAATAGAGGAAAAATAAACACATGTGTAACTTTTATTTGTATATCGCTGTTTTCCCGCCAATTTCGCTACGTAGCCAAGATGGCCGTCGTTGAGTTTTTACCTTTTTGACCATATGAGGGTTCTATCATGGTACTCATTTTCCCATGCTTTACATTGGGATGCACTTATGCACTCAAAAGATCACGTGTAATGTACACAAGTATTCACATTATACATTTATATTTAATTTAATATTCCGTTCCTTACACACTTAACGTATATAATATCCTGCTTTATATTGGATTTACTGTAAATCGGCATTTTAATAGTGTTTTATTTGTCAGACAGACTTTTTATCTTTACGCTCAACTTGTATGTTCTACCTTTTTTAATGCTGTTTTATTTCTACTTTGAGAATTGTTTATTTCTATTCTTTTAATGTCTACTTCTGGCAATGCCTTGTTTTTTATGCTGCTTCAACGCAAACATTACCGAAATTGGGATCAATAATCTTGTCTTAATTATGCAAATTGATACACAGCAGCAGTAAATAGCATTTATATATTTAAGATTTGAGACACTTTAAAGGCAGCACCATAAGGTCATTTCTTCCCAAAGGCTGAACTTTAAAAAATCTGTACTGCTGCATCTGCTGAATATGAATAAGGGAACAAATTGATCTCTTAGGTCAAAAGATGTAAATGTTATTCAGTTTGGCCTCGCGCCACATCCCAGGCAGTCGATGTGTAAATAAATAAATGTTACAGTAAAACAGAAGAATAGTCTGCTGGCCTGCACAGATGGGATGCGAGCGCTTGGAATTATGTTTCATGAATAAAAAATAGAGAACACTCCTACCACATTATGATTCATCACTGCATGAGTAAACACAGAATTTTACCCTGAATTTGGTGAATAATGAAACAGATGTCTTCATTGTTTTCAAGAAGTATTCATGAATAACATTCAAGTAAAGACTCAAGGGCTTAATTGTCATATGCACAACAACGACAACAACAACAACTGGCAATTAATATCTTAAAGTGGACCTATCATGCAAAATGCACTTTTGTATGTCTTTTATACATGAATATGTGTCCCCGGTGTCAGGGAACTCACCAATTGTCAGAAAACACAACCCTCTCTTTTCCTCCGTACCCAAATCTCTAAAAAACGGGGCTGCAACGGATCTGAAACAGACTGATCCAGATTTTAAAATGCTCTGACGTCAGAGACGGGGAGCTCCGCCTATATGGGCAACTCTCCACCAATCAGGAGGAGACAGCCACGGCCTTTGCCGCTCGAAAGCGCTGGAGACGCTGTAGTTCATATGCCAGGCCTGTAGGTGGCGCTGTAGTCTGCCACAAAAGCAGCGAAGAAGACTTCTCACAGAATCAGCCCTTGCAAAAACAGGGCTCAAATAGAGCGAAATGAGGCATGGCTAAAATGCATGATCTCTTTGGTATTTTGAAAAAAAACTTCACAGACATGTTTTATATAGGTATGGCTCTACAATATATTATTAAAATATAGCATGATAGGTCCACTTTAATAAACAGTGCAAGGGACATAAAGGTCAGGTATGGAATGAGATAAAACAGATGTTAAATGAGAATGTAAAATCAAATACTGTACAGGAGAATAAAATACCTTTTATTTTAATATGTGGACTAAAAACAGATGTTTCGGTAAAAACATAAGATATTTTAATATAATTTCAGCCTACATTCATAATATTCTTTGGCAAATGTATCATCATTTTATTCATACAACCGACTATATTGGTTACATCTCTTATAGTGTCAATACTGATCTATAGGGTTACCACTGTATATACTACTGTCTTTATAATACTGTTTGTACTACCTTTGAACTACTGTTAATATTGTTTATACTTTAGCTTTTTTACATCTGTCATATTTATGTAAAGGCTGTCACTTGTAACGTGTCAACGCTCTGGATTAATTTGGAAAATCTAAACGTGTTTTTTTACAAAGTGTTACCCAAAGTGTCCCCTAATTCCAACGTGGATATTTAACATGAATCGCATGGCCGTGGAAAGACAAAGCAAGTAGAGAAAGTTGCTCATGGTACTGCACCGACTCCAGGCCAATCTCTCTTTGGGGATCTCCCCCCAAAATACAAGTAGTATTTTAAACTTGTGATTAACCATGATTAATTCATTAACATTGCTCTGCTCCTCTTGCACTTCTGGTAAATTGTTAATTGCATGTCACCGTCCCAGTACTTGGTCATATGTTGTGCGATGACAGGGTTACATGTAATCTAATGTTCCTCTTCACTGTACAGCCCAGATTTAGCTCTAACTAAAAGGTATCCAGCTGTAATGTCCTCTCGATGTGACGGCACTAAGCTCGCTCCAACACTTATCTGATGATGACTGTGAAATATTTATGGCAGGGTTACGAGTTGAGGAGGGGGAGGCATGTGTTTAAAGTTGCAGACTCGGTGTCTGTTTTAAGTGTGGCACCGCAGAGAGCACTTAAATTGTCTCCTCGCTTTTTGCCCGCAGGCACTGAGGAGGACAAGGTAAGAAACGGTCATTAGCTTAGCATCAGCTTCCATCCCCTCTTTGTCACTCTCATGACTCGCCTATCCAGAGTCTATTCTCTCCCTCTGACGGATGATAATTTGCCATGACTAAGTCTTTGCACGAAGAATGGTAATTTAAATCGGGGTGACAGAATGGAGCCGAGGCTGAGAAACAAGCTTGCCCTCGATCTGCTCACGTGTGAGTCCTTCGTTGCGTTAACTTAGAGGGGGAAAGTTTAGCCCGACCCCTTCAGCCTGTCTCCACCTGGTGCACAAAGCTTAAGAGTAGTAATCATTGTATACATTGTAATATACAGGTTATATCACAATGTGCACAAAGTTTAGGGGAAGTAGCCACTGCATGTATATTTTGTAATAAAAATAGATATATTGCAGTTCAATGTGCATATTTTTATTTAACTATAATTTAATGTTTATATTAGGGCTGTCAAGTTAACGCGTTAATAACGGTTTAAAATACCATCTACAAGCTGATGCTGCTGACAGCCCCTCTCCTGCCGCCCGCTTGTGGCAGACCACACTTCCACGCTCACCGGCAGGCACCGACTGGCCATCGGGAGGACCGGGAGGGTGTGTGTGTGTCTGTGTGGCCCGAGCGAGCGAGAGAGAGACCGTACGTGCATTACCGTACCGCAGTGTGAACGCGGCTATTGTTGTTGTTAGCATCTGGTGCTAGCTAGCTGCGCTAACGGATATAAGGAGCTGTTTAAATGAAAACAGAGGAGCACCCTATCCACACAACTGCACCGAGCACTTGACTTGATGCAGGAAGCAGACAGCGGGACATTGTAGGAGAAGTCAGCACACTCATGATTGCAGCAACATGATTGCAGCGTCCAGGCAGCTCCCGTTCGAGCATATGCCTTGAGTTGCACATAGCTCCAACGATCACACACACACACACACACACACACACACACACACACACACACACACACACACACACACACACACACACCATTTGTATTGAATGAGAGAGGTTCCAGGTTGTTGTGTTTAATATTCATGAGAATATTTGTCATTGTTCAAATGATAATCAACATTAGCATAACGCATATTTGTCCACTCATATGTTGATAAGAGTATTAAAAACTTGAAAAATATTCCTCTAAGGTACATTTAGAACAGATAAAAAATGTGCGATTAATCGCGATTAACTATGGACAATCATGCGATTAATCGCGATTAAATATTTTAATCGACTGACAGCCCTAGTTTATATACATATTTGTATTCTATTTTTATTGAACATTTGACTCAGCTTTTTTGCAAGTTACTTCCTATGTTTATATAAACAATATTTTAATTTATTTATCCTTATTTTTATTTATCTTTTATTTTTACTTCATTGTAATAAATAAAGTGTTCTGATTAGGTTCAGTTTCAGACAATTGAACTAAGTTTGATATTTCAGTAGTAACCACTGTATGTATATTGTAATATACATGTTTTATATTGCAGTTCAATGTTCATATTTAGCTTTAAATAAATATTTTATTTTTTATAGGACATTTTACCTACATTTTTTTATGATTATATTAATATTTTTATTTTAGCTTTTTATTACATATTCATACTTCAGCATCTTGTGTTTATATCAATATTTGTATTATATTTTGTTTTTACTGGACATTTAAACTTTACTTCTTATGTTTATATAATAGTCTTTATCTTATTTTATGTTATTTTTTTATTGGAAATGTACTTCCTATGTTTATATCATTATTTTAGTTGTATCTAATTTCATTCTAAAAATAATACAATTATAGATTATTATTGATATAATATCAGCATAATGCAAAGCCACATAACTACACGAGTGAGTGAGAAATATAATTGTATTTAACTTGATTTAAAGGTGGGGTAGGTACATTTCAGAAACCGGCTCGAGTGCACTAACATTTGAAAGTACACAGCCGAAAATAATCCGCCCCTTCCTTCAGACTTCCTTACAGAGCACCTCCTCCAACACACATGAACACGTGAACACACATGAACACGTGAACACACATGAACGCGCACATGACGTCAGCAGACTGGTGAAAGTGGCCGCCTGTTGCTGGCGAGTCATTGAAGTACTGCTGCAATGCACACGGTTGTACTTTTTACAGTATTACGGCTTCCACAGATGACATTTAATGGATTTTTTGTCAAAGCACTTCAGATATTCATTGCTATCGGGATGTTAAGAGCATTCTATGGAATATAACAACAAGTGTATCTCGAGCCGGTTTTGGAGAAATTTTGAATTTTGGAGAAACCAGCTCGAGTGCGCTAGAATTTGAAAATACACAACCGGAAGAAATCCACTACTTCCTTACAGAGCCCCTCCTCCAACACACACGAACGCGCACATGACCAATGAGGGCACGAGATAAGTTTGTGCCCCGATGGAAGGCTGACAGGCAGGTAGGCCATCCAGTTACTTTAGCCGGCTCAGATGATTGGTCGTGCTTTTTACAGCGCCACGGCTTCCACAGATGAAATATTTTTATGGATTTTTTGTCAAAGCACTTCAGATATTCATTGCTATCGGGACGTTAAGAGCATTCCATGGAATATAACAACAAGTTAATCTCGAGCCGGTTTCTCAAACTTACCTTCAACATGTTCTGTTTCAGTGAATAAAGAGAGAAAGCATCACTTCTCCCCAAAAATGGCACAAAGGACGTTTCCTGAAAGTGGACAAGATGGACGCTCAGGTGAGAGACAGGAAGAGCCTCTTTGAATTTATCGTAAATGTAGGTGTTCACTATTTATTATGGTGCAATGGCCGCTAGCACGGAGCATACCAAATGTATACATTCATTATTTGAGTTTAATCAAAATAAGAGTACTTTATTTATCCCGGGGGAAATTGGCTTTCATTTCACAGATCAATTTAAAAAAAAAAAACTTATACACACATTATATAAGTCAATGTGTGTATATAAAATTAAAAAATGTATTGTATAGCATTTATTTGCACAGTTTAAAAGGTTCTTCAGAAGTTTGGCTACAGCCCGTTTTGTTTGTGCGACTAAAACAAAGCTGAAAAACCCCCACAATGTTAAATAATTTTAAACTAGATAAACAGAAATGTAGGCTACAAAAGTTATTTGTATTCAACTCTCTCTTCTCCTCTTGCGTATGATGACCCCTTAAAGTCACTCTGCCCCCAGGGTGGGACTTAACATCGGTGCAGACGTAACAGACTCAGAAAATGTTATATTTACTCACTTTGTTATTTCTGTTAATTTGTTTTGCCCGCTGGAGTAACAAACTTACCGTGTTTGTCTTTTATATACTTTCTATTGTGCCGGATCATATATAGTGGAACCTTCTGCTGTCAGGTTACATTTCAACTGAAAGATAAAACAATCTAATGAATTCATATCACAGATTTTAAGCAGCTTTTATTGATAAGGGCCTATATATAATACTACAGTATTTGACACTTCTAAATATCAAACTTCTCATGTATTACTTGTTTTTTCCACATTTCTACCAACTAGTTTTAATGATTTTATTAAAATGTTTGACTTTACAATTATGTTGTTTTATTATTGTTTTTATTATTTTATTTGTATTAGTATTATTGTATATTTCATTATTGGTTTTATTTATTTCACCCTCATTTTCTTGTGTTTTAATTTCATTCTAAAATGGGGATCACAAAACCTAATTTCCCCCACCTCGGACAAATAAAGTAATCTGATTATTATTATATATTTATACCATTTATATATTCAATTTTTAAGATAAGATAAGACGGACCTTTTATTAATCAAAAATCATAAAATAATAGTTTAACAGCAACAGGGTAAGGACGAAAAACAGGACAGCACAGATTAATACAATTAAAGATAAAATCAAAGATACAAATTAAAAAATGATAAAATAACTATAATTTAATTCCACTTCCATCTCTTGTGTTTTCAGTCCTGGGGATGTTGTCAGTGCAGGTGGAGAGAGACCCTAAGACCGGGGCCACCGTTATTCGCTCCGTGGCCCCCCTGTCCTCGCCGTCCGGAGCGACCACCACCGTGTTCGACGACGGCAGGAAGAGCATCCACGCTGTCGGAGGATCGGGAAACCAACCCTCGTCCGAAGAGCTCGGGCAGATCTTGAGTATCGTGGACGGAATTGGGATGAGAGTCCTGCTGGACGAAGTCACGGTCACGCCGGAGGAGGTAAAGATGAAGAACGAAGACGCTAACAAAGCTCCGAAGGGAAAATTATTGTCTGTTTTTAGCCGTCAAAACGAGGAAGAGACGCCGGGAGACACCTCGAGAAGCTACGAGTTTGATCTGAAGACACAGGAATGTTCTGGAAACAACGAAGTGGACAGAAGCAAAGAGTTTGATCTGAAGACACAGGAATGTTCTGGAAACAACGAAGTGGACAGAAGCAACGAGTTTGATCTGAAGACACAGGAATGTTCTGGAAACAACGAAGTGGACAGAAGCAACATGGCGGTACGAGACATTCCCGGAGAAGTCGATAACGTGGAGGATCTGAATCTAGAAGAAGGCCCGGTTACTTTGGTGTTTATGGGATACTCCGACCAGAGCCAAGAGGAAGACGAAGGTCCGATCACCGTGGAGCGAGTGATGATCGACGAGGAAGGGGAAGAAACCGTCTTAGGACCCCAAACGCCCCGAAAAGAGTCCAAAGAGTTTCAGGACATTCCCCTGGATGGAAACGGAGCGAACGTCGGAGAGGAAGCCGACGAGGGGCTGCATAATTCATCTTCCCCCAGTGTAGCAGAAGGTGGAGGCATTCCCAAGCGTAAGAGCTGTCAGTGCTGCTCCGTCATGTGAGGGGGGGTGATGGAAGAGAGAGACTCACCTCATCAGCCTTAATCGTATCATTTGTCATAATCGTGACTTCCATTACACACTACATGCTGCCTACATGACTGATCTGAGAGGCAGACCACCACCTGGTGTCGCCTGACAACGTGCTGGGCTCTGAGCACCCATCACTTTACTTCACTTTGCCAAAGAAAGACATATATCATGTTGAAGCAGCTCTGAGAGACTTTTTAAATCCACTTCCTCCCTCTGGTGGACAAACCTGAGAACTTCAACATGATATTTTCTCATTTAATATCTCTGGGACTTGTTGGTGCCTTATGATCAGCTAAAATACAACATATTTGCTCTTGAAATGAAAAAAAGCCATACTGTCATGTGTATACTTTGACATGTATTTGCAAATGAGAAACATTGGTAATATATTCAGATTCTTTTTGAAATTGTACCTTTTTCTTACCCAGTACTCAGGACTACAGCTTCCACATAGGACACGAACAATGTCTCTAAAGCAGGGGTGTCAAACTCAATTTCATCACGGGCCACATTTGCATAAAGGCTGCACTCAAAGGGCCGGTTGTAACTATATAAATATATATATAAAATAATGTATTATATTACATTATTGCCTCTGAATTGGATTATTATCAGATAGGATAATAACTTAAAGCAGAAGTCCAGGGCAAATAATTGCAAGTCTCTTCAGTGCGCATGTCACAAAACGAGATGCATTGTGGGACATGTAGTTTATGGGCATATTCTATTCTAAACGTATTATAAACGTATTATATTATTTGCAAGCTCTTGCGGGCCACATAAAATGAAGTCGCGGGCCTGATTTGGCCCCCGGGCCTTGAGTTTGAGACCCCTGCTCTAAAGTGTGTTGTTTTTAAATATCCTAAGGAGGGAATTGCATAATCATTTCACACTGTTTTCTGTGGGAAAATAACACACACAAAAGTAAAACCTTTTCCCTGAAGGTAATGCACTTTTGAATTTTAGACTTCAAAGATTGTAATAATCAGATTTGTTATTTCTCCTGCAGAATACAAGCATTTGCTTTGAAGGAAAGGCTTTGAAGTCTCATTTTGGAAACGGTATTGTTCGATCAAATTTGCCAAATGTAATTGTAATGTATTGCAGGTGTGGACACTGGAGGAGTCTCATCCCCATTTCACAACTCTTGTCTACATGTCCACTTGTCTTTACTTTAAGTGTTCATTTCCTCAGGTACTTGCAATGCTTAAGAACACATGTAAGGTACTTTTACTTGAGTTTTTCTATTTGATGCATGTCTTACTTCCACTCCACTATCGGGTACATCTTCTTAATAACGCATGTTGAAAGTGTCCACAGCAGCCATTATCCCGTCTGTTCCCAAATATTGGATAATTAAATGATGTAACTTGTTGTGTTCCAAATTCCAGGAAGGACACACGACTTCTAAGTTTAACTATTTATTATGAGAGAGCAAAAGACATATATTCACTTGGCCAAGGACTCCGTCACGTCATAGAAATCACAGACAGCAAAGACTTGGCTCTCGTTGGTAGGTGCGCAGACTTAAAAAAAAAAGTCTCTTGGCAACATGATCCTCCAATCAGCATCCGGCCGGCCTGTGGAAGTCCCGCCCTACTCTGGCACCATCACCGTACGTCATTTGTTTTTCGATGACGTTTCTACAGAAAAAGTGGACTCTTCAGCGGACCCAAAGCCCAAGGCTGGAGTCCTTTAAGGATCCTTCTTTATATTCTTCCAGCGTCTGCACCTGACCTTGCTACATTATTATTGCAATTGACTATTCCCCTCGCTGGTATCTGACCCATCAGAACCTGGGATTAGTCATTGTGTCTAATCGCCTCTTGTAATGTTATATACAGACTCCACAAACTGCATGTACAATGTATTGTAATGTAAAAGTATTTAAACAGCATTTTAAATAATCTATAAAAACCTTTCTAACAACAGCGTGGAAAATGTTCCTTGAAAGGATGATGGAATATACAGGTTAAGCTTATTAAGGCGCATTAATATGTTCTGTGTGTACAGTGTGCTGCTGCTGCTGCTGGTGGTAAGCTCCTGAATACAGGTGTACGTATAAAGTCATCGATTTAAAGCTGCAGCTCAGGAAGAGGATGACACCAGGATAACATTTATATCAAGGAGAAAACGTCTTAACAAAGTACTCAACGAAACTGCATGGCGTACACATTGCATTTAGCTGACGCTTTGATCCAAAGCGACATACGGCAGTTGTTATTATTATCATCCAGATTTCATTGGAGGAATAACGTTGCTTTTTTGTGAAAGTAGCCCCAGTGATGCTAACATCTGGGTGTGTCTGCAAAGATACGCCATTACGGCACCGCTTTATAACTACCGGGATAAATAAAGTATTCTGGTTCTGAGCGTGTCGGTCTGAAATGGGAGACAGAGAATTGGAAAGTAGTCAAAGCTTCAGTCACACAGAGAGAGAGAAAGGAAGGAAGGCATTGATCCATGGCTGTGCGCTTGGGCATGAGTGTGAGAGTGTTGTGCCGGGTTGATGTGAGGTCACGGTTCAGTCCCCTGACATCCTGCTGAGGACGCTGACAGGACACCTCTGTGACCGGAATATGTCTGAGGTTAAAGAGAGGACAACTACAAAAAATACAGGATCTTCTTTTAGCTTTTACTGCCCATTGGTCCTGGTGAATTACTGGATTTCCACCACTCACGCAAGACCGGAGCATTCTGATATTTTATTACATTTAGCTGACGCTTTTATCCAAAGAGACTTTCAATAAGTGCATTCGACCAAGAAGATACAAACTTGAAGAAAACAGAATCATAAGTACATCAGGTTTCATAGAGCTAAAACATTTCAAGTGCTACTCAACTGGCTTTAGGGAAGCCAGTCCTTTGTTAGTATATAAGTGCTTTGTTAATAGTTCTATCGCTCGAAGTGGAGTCGAAAGAGATGAGTTTTCAGTCTGCGCCGGAAGGTGTGTAAGCTTTCTGCTGTCAATGGGGAGCTCATTCCACCATCTTGGAGCCAGGATAGCAAACCCATGTAATAAACCCACGTGTTTTTGCTGATGGGAACTTGGGTCCCCCTCGCAGTGCGGGTGCAGCTAGCCGTACACATATTAATAATAATAACGCTTTATTTATGTAGCACTTTTCATACAGCAAGTGCAGCCGCGTTACAAAATGGCGACACATCACACGTTACAAATAAACAACAAGAAATTCCCCTCAGATCAGATGTTAAGACCGAGCAACCAATTATAACATGTTAACAGGTTAAGAGACACATGGAGGCAAAATAATTAAAACGAAATAAATAATTATTCCTCTATAAAAATAAGACACAAGACTAAGTGAATCGATGCAACCCTATAAAATAAAGTCTCCGTGGCTCGTGGATAACAGGAAGCAGGGGCGGACTGACCATCGGGAATACCGGGAGTTTCCCCGGTGGGCCGGTGCTGTGTGTGGGCCGTAGGGCCAACGGAAAAAAAAAAAAAATCTTTTTTTTTTGCCTAAATCCTACCGGCCCACATTTGTAAGTGTTCCGGCCCAGCCCAGCCCAGTGGGGTGTGGCCAGGGTTGGGTAATGGAATACATGTAACGGCGTTACGTAATCAGAATACAAAAATCAAGTAACTGTATTCAGCTCGTGTTACATTTGAAAAACGAGTAATCTGATTACAGTTACTTTCGTAAACCTGAAGTGAATACATTTTGGATTACATATTGGAATTATTGGTGGAAAGATTTCCTCACAACATGTAATATTCATTACTAAAGGTACAGCCTTGTCTGGTTTCTTGCAGGAGGTGAACTGGGACCTCTCCAAGTAGAAGTCCACACTCCAAATAGGTCTGGTCGGGGACTTGAACCGGCGACCCTACAGCTCACAGTCCAAGCCCCTACTGACTGCCATAGATTTAGTCCCTAATTTTGCTCTCAAAATGGACCAGATTGATGCTTTTAACTTCGACATTTAAAAAAAATCTTCCCGGGGGAGCTTACCCCCGGACCCCCCTAGAGGAGGTGAGGTCCATCACCTGCCCACACCCCCTGTTAAATTGTCTCACCCACATTGAGGATGCTTCGTACGTCGCCCATGTTTTATTCCATGTGTCAAGTCAGGCAAATTGGGTCAAAATGTTATTGCATCAATGATCTGTTAACATTAAAATCACTAAATATATGCCGTAATTATTTTTGCTCTAGGCAACTCAAGGGCTCAATGTGATTACTATATGAATAATGGTCCAAAATAACATTAAAGGCATAGGGTTTTTTGTTAAGTAACATACTTTCGTCGCCGGCCGGCCGATACATGCCGCGCATTAAGTGGGCCTGTCTGTCAATTAATCCCCGGGCCACTTTTTCCCCCCAGTCCGCCCCTGACAGGATGTAACCCCGATGAGTAAAGGTTGATTATACATGAAGCATAATTGTCAGTGGTGGTGAGATGATCAGAGTCTCTGTACGCCGTGTGCCTGCCAATACAGACGGAGGAAAGCCGATTACTCGTTCCCTTTGTCAGCAGAATTGGGCGTGCGAGGTCACCGGGGGAGAAAAGTCCCCACAACAACACGGAGGCTTTATGCAGCGCTGAAACAAAATATCGTGATCATTACAGGCAGACAAATGTGGAATCTGGACGACAGGACAATAAAGCCAAGAGAGAAATATGTACCTTTTCGATCCGTATGAAGGTGAAGTAGCAAGACCGGACAAACAGTTCAAGACAGGCACAAATGAGAAGTGCCCTAAGCTTGTAATGGGTTTGTTTTATTTCCCTTAAAATAAAGAAAAAGCGTTGTTAATTCATCCTAAAGGCCGAACAAACCTGCTGGCATTTCCTTCCTCAGAATCATTTGCAAGCAGGGTTTTATTAGTTTTATTTGGAAACTTGAATTGTTGAAAATCACATTCACTTTTTGAAATCTTACCGCCTCTCAAGGAATGAAATTGTTACCGGCCGCATACCAAATAACAGGTGCTTGTAGCAGATAAACATTTTAGGCCACCTGCCTAAATGCAGGGGTGTCAAACTCAAGGCCCGGGGGCCAAATCCGGCCCGCGACTTCATTTTATGTGGCCCCGCAAGAGCTTGCAATGAATATAATACGTTTATTATACGGTTACATGCCGCTTTACAGAAGCATGTTGCCCATAAACTACATGTCCCACAATGCATCTCGTTGTGTGACATGCGCACTGAAGAGACTTGTAATTATTTGCCCTAGACTTCTGCTTTCAAACGTAGTTAGTTATTACCCTATCCGATAATAATCCAATTCAGAGGCAATAATGTAATATATAATACATTATTTTATATTTATATTAGAGCCGGGACTCGATTAAAAAAATTAATCTAATTAATTAGAGGCTTTGTAATGAATTAATCGAAATTAATCGCATTTTTAATCGCATTTTTAATCGCATTTTTTTAAATCGCATTTTTAAGCACAGGGCCATCTAAGCTAATTTACAGATGGCCCTGAGCCCAATAGAGATTGCCCTGAAAAATGCACGCGGACGAAATGGCACGAAGGGTTTGGGGGGCCTCCGTCCCCCTAGACATTTTTTAATTTTTGCAGGTCTTAGATGCTGTCTGGTGCATTCTCTAGACTGAATTATAAGATGAACCACCACAATATTATATTGTACAATTTCAATTGTATTCTTCATTTCACTTGTTTGTTTGTTCTTGTTTGTGTTTGCTCGCTTGCATGCCCTGCATAGCTTTAAGAAATACTTAAGTTGTTGATCAAGACACTTTCCATCTGATGAAGGCAGATGCCTTCCCAGATGGAAAAAAGTAGAATACATTACATTCAGTTATAACTGCCAAAACAAACATTATTTACACTATTATGGCCCCTGTTAAAAATGTTTGTAATGTTAACTACTGTAAATTGGTCGAACGAATGCCTCCTCATCCGGAAGCTGACCGAGCAGACCCGAGCAGCAGTGGAGAGGAGCCGAGCGCATCCGCGAAGCACACGTCAGAGTTCCCGTTAGCCGGCAAATCTAAATATCTTCGGTCAAAATAATTTCCCTTTAGAGCAATACCGCTTCAGTTGCGCCACTTATGTGACAATCCAATCCAATCCACTTTATTTGTATAGCACAGTTTAAAACAGAGGGTTTGCCAAAGTGCTTCACAATGAACATAACATTATAATAAAATATAATATTACACGAATAGATAAAAAAAGCACACATAAGAATAAAAACAAGGCACATAAAGGCCATGGACAGACAGTGAAAGCATACAAATAGGTATGACATAGCTCAGCTCAGACTGACTGGTAAGCGAGGGAAAATAGGTGGGTTTTTAGGCGGGACTTAAAAGCTTCAAGAGTGGGCGACAATTTAACATGAGGGGGCAGGTCGTTCCAGAGCCTGGGGGCTACCGATGAGAACGCTCGGTCTCCCCTGGTCTTTTTCTTTGTTTTTGGGACTATCAGCCGCAGCTGATCAGCCGACCTCAAAGCCCTTGAAGGGGTGTACACCTGTAAGAGGTCGGAGATGTACTCTGGGGCCAGCCCATTAAGAGATTTAAAAACAAACAATAAAATCTTAAAATGGACTCTAAAATGGACAGGAAGCCAGTGGAGCGAAGCCAGAACTGGTGTGATATGGTCAAACTTGCGGGTTCCTGTGAGCAGCCGCGCCGCAGCGTTTTGTACAAGCTGCAGGCGGGCTAGCGAAGTCTTATTTAGGCCAGCATAAAGTGCATTACAATAATCTAAACGAGTTGAAACAAAGGCATGAATTACACGCTCAAAGTTTAAAAAGGATAAAACTGGTTTGATTTTGGACAGGAGCCTCAAGTGATAAAAACTGGATTTAACCACAGAGTTTATCTGTTTATCTAATTTAAAAGCACTGTCGATTTTGACACCCAGATTAGTGACCATGGGTTTTGCATACTGTTGCAGGGAACCCAGGTCAATGGAAGGGACATCACCATTTGATCCAAACACAATTACCTCCGTTTTGCTCTCATTTATATTTAAAAAGTTTAGCGCCATCCAGGCCTTTATGTCATTAAGACAGTCAACCAGGGGCATCAGAGAGCTAGTGTTTTTTCTTAGGGGTAGATATAATTGGGAGTCGTCCGCATAAAGGTGGTAGGAGACGCCATATTTTCTAAAAATCAGTCCAAGGGGGAGAAGGTATAAGGAAAATAAAATAGGCCCCAAAATAGAACCTTGGGGAACTCCACAGGATAAGGGGGCAGAAGAGGATGTAAAGTCACCAAGCGTAACAGAGAAAGATCTCTTGGACAGATAGGACCTGAACCACTCTAAGGCAGCGCCCCTGATACCCACACAGTGCTCTAGACGAGAGATAAGGATGGAGTGGTCAATCGTATCAAAAGCAGCTGTGAGGTCTAAGAGCATAAGGATGGCAGAGTCACCAGAGTCTGTCGTGACCAGGAGGTCATTGAATACCCTTAGAAGGGCAGACTCAGTACTGTGAAGCGCTTTAAAACCGGATTGAAAAATATCGAAAATATTGTGTGCATGTATAAAAGACTGCAGCTGTAAGAGTACGGTTTTCTCCAATATCTTTGAAATAAAAGGAAGCTTCGAGATGGGTCTGTAATTAGAGAGGACAGAAGTGTCCAGATTAGTTTTCTTTATCAGGGGTGCCACAACCGCTTGTTTGAAATAATCTGGCACAGAACCGGACTCTAGGCTGCTATTTATAATGTTATGGACATTAGGTCCAATAGTGTTCCATACCTCTTTAAAAAGTCGAGCAGGGACTGGGTCTGTGGGACAAGATGAGGGTTTTAATTTAGCAACAATGTCACTGAGAGATGACAACGACACAGGTCCAAACTGCTGGAAGACAGCAGTGCATGTGAGGTCAATGGAGGGGTCAAAAGAGGGTGGTGAGATACTGTCTCTAATAGTGGAGATCTTGTCTATAAAGTAGCAGAGGAATTTTTCACACATCTCAGTTGAAGCATCAATACAAGTGGATAAAGGAGAGTTTAACATAGCATCGATTATTTTAAAAAGAACACGAGGTTTGTTTAAATTACTAGAAATAACATCAGAAAAGTAACTCATCTTTTCGGCTTTTACAGTGCTCTGATACTTTCTCCAACTCTCTTTCAAAATGTCACGAGTTACATGAAGCTTGTCCTTCTTCCACCTGCGCTCAGCCTGCCGGCGCTCACGCCTGGCAGCACGAGTGACGTCATTGAGCCAGGGTTCAGATTTAACTTTGGGGCGCATGAGTTTCAGGGGAGCAACAATGTCAAGAGCTCCAGTGCAGGAAGAGAGAAAGGCTGAGGTTAATAGCTCAGTGTCCATGGAGTCAGCGGACATAGTATCAGACTGTGTTAATTTAACAAAGGCAGGGGAGAAACTAGCAGCAGTGGAAGGTTTCATCATACGACCGTGACGGACAGGAGCGCATGATTTAAGACTATGACAGGGCAGAATAAAATGAAATAGCACAGGCAGGTGATCCGATAAAGCTGCCTCACACACATTGACATTTGAAATGGGCAGACCATGGGATAAGACTAGGTCTAATGTGTGCCCATGCTCTTGTGTGGGGCCAGAGACATGTTGTATGAAGTCAAAAGCATATAAAACATCAAGAAAGTCTTTAGCTAGTGGTTTAGAGATACAACAGACATGCACATTAAAATCCCCGACAATTAAAACGCTGTCATAGTTTGTCACGATACCGGCCAATAGTTCAGAGAACTCCTTTATAAAGTATTTGTTGTACTTGGGCGGTCGGTAGACCACCGCGCACAGTACAGGATTAATCCGTCCCAGCTCAAACAGGCTCAGTTCAAAGGAGGAGAATGAGATAGACGGCGTGGGTTTATAAACTGCTCCTAAAGACAGTCGCTATACCTCCTCCACGACCCGTGGTCCGTGGAGAATTAATGAAACTGCACTCCGGGGGCAATAGCTCTGTAAAAGCAGCAGACTCACCCGCAGACATCCAGGTTTCCGTTATGAAAAGCACATCCACAGCATGTGACGTGAAGAAGTCCTGGATGATGAACGTTTTGTTTGCGATCGATCTCGCATTTATCAGCGAACCTTTAGTTGGAACCGGGGCAACAGTCGCATGAATTTCACGACCCAGCGACCGAAGGTTGCGGTGGTTCACTCCATCAGGGGGGGAGAGGCGAGACCACTGGGGGCGCAGGATATGCAGATCTTGAGTCGGGTCAGCGACAGGTACCAGCCAGGTGCCGACCATGGCAAGGGGGCGTCGGGAGGCCAGGCGGCGAAAACAAGGTCCATATTCCGGGGAAAGAGGGTGCTGAGCCAGCTCAGGAGCCCACGCTAGCCACTCTTTCACCCTAATCAGCCGGCCACTGCGTGTGCCTCGGCGTCTGCGTCTTCGGGGTAACGAGGGCCCGGCCCGCAGTAGGTGTGCAGGTACATCCGATAGAAGGGGGGGAGGGGGGGGTGTGTCCACCCTGGCCAAACTTCGCAAAAAAGCCCACATTTTCATCGATCTTAAGCAGCTCGTGTCGGTTGTATACTAACAGAGAGTCTATGGTCCTTGTCACTGAGCAAAACAGACACAGAACAAACACTAGTACTAAAACAGAGATGCTTGGACGGCCTGCCAGACAACCCGGCGCCATCTTGCTTCCTTGCTTCCTGGTGAATGATCTAAACGTGACAGACAAGAAGAGTATGTGACAGACAAGAATAGTCAACTCTAATGTCTAACACGTAATGTGGAGAAAGAGATGTCCTGGATGGGTTGATTGTGCGTTGATCTGTTGGTAATGCCTCGGGCTTCCGGTGGGCATGTAAACAAATGCATAATGCTGCGCTATACTTGGTGGCCTCATCCAGTTGCATAGCGACACTTATTGTGTAGTTGTCTTTTAATAAGCAGGTAGTCCTATCATTAGCTAGAACTAGCTGGATCTGATCGATATGGACATAAACGCGAGTGAAGTCTAATCTGACGGGAGAGAGAGATCAGCTGCTGCTGACGAGTCGAGACTCGACACGCAGCTCTGCATGATCACATGCAGCGGTGAGCGGAACAAAACACACACTTCAGGTTAGAATATCACACGTAGCTATTTCAATTACCTCTCAAACTACCGTAACTAGTTATAGATATGTTTAGTTTTACTGTCGGGTCACTCATTACTGGATCCGCGAGCTGCATGATACTGGCATAATAGATTGCCCGATCGGGCAACCAGCAGGTGAGGCTTCATTGCCCGAGCTAAATACTAGATGGCCCCGGGCCATCGGGCAGTCCTTAATGTCGAGCCCCGCTATTTCCTCAGACTTATCCTGGCCCTGAAACCAGTCGTCTGGTTGAGTGTGGGTTGGGTCAGGGTGTGGTTCCTTGCACTCGGAGTCGGGCTAACGTCCACACTAGCTGCTACATGCTTTACATTTAGGTGATACTTTAGGCTTGATGTGCTGCGGTGATATGCAAATTCTTTTTTGCATAATTTGCACACAACCGTGCTCTTATCGACGCTTCCACCCGTCCGTTTTTTAAAACAAAATGTCCCATCCACGGGGCCGACCAAAGCGGTCTCGTCAGCTTGTTCGTTCATGTTTGACTATTGTTCACCGTGGTTTGTTGTTGTTTGAAGTCCCATGCTGAAGTCATGAACCTTAGTTGGTGCTCCAGTATAATCGGTACGCCTGAAACTCATCCAGTGAGAAACGTTCCGCTGTGCAAAAATAAGTGCGATTAAAATGTGTTAATTTTTTTAACGCGTTAATTTTTGTGTAATTAATTAATCTTAATTAACGCGTTAAAGTCCCGGCCCTAATTTATATATGTATTTGTATATACTCTTAAAGTTACAACCGGCCCTGTGAGTGCAACCATAATGCTAATGTAGCCCGTGATGAAATTGAGTGACACCCCTGCATTAGGGTAACCATCCGTATGTATACCACCTGACTCAGTGTTGGATTCTGATTGGCCAGTCAAATGTTCATGTTTATTAGCGGCTTGGTTTTTTGCAGCTTTCTCAGGAAATGTACTAAAACTGTACAATTAACCTCTACTGTTTTCTAGACTAGACATACATATGATCCCAAGTTTAAAACAAAACGTATGATATTACATTTAAGTTGTTTATACAATGAACGACAAAATGTATGGAGCTATTTGTCCACAGCGAGTGGCATGAGGAACACAAACAGCATTACATATGTTCAGAAGGGCAGTTGATTCATCTGGGTGGATGCAGACTCACTGTTGGAGGTTTTGGGATCTTTCAGTCAGGTTTAAGGGATTGGAATCGGGCCGCTGTCTTCATGCCACCTCCTCCCTCCTACATGGCACCTTGTTTGCCTGCAGAGGGCAGCAAGGCTATTAAGATGAATAATTCCAGTATGACCCTTACAAATGGGCCATCTGACGCCACAGAGCCTAGAGATAATCCCAGTGGCTTAGACGGGCACCCTGCTGAGAGGCCGTTAATGGCAGCAGTGAATCAGGCGGATGATAGAAAGTACAGCGCAGACTTCTAAGGAGACAACAGCGTTTCACGGTCCAAATACGAGACGGAACATTGATGGAGGAGACATGTTACGATTCACTCAGAAGACACTGTCAGGATAGCACAGGGGACGAAGAATCAAATGAAGAGCCTGAGGATATTTCAACTTTGATTGAGGGCCAGAAAAAGTGGAGGGAAGCTGAAGCAGGAAGAGATAAATATCCTGAAGATGTGACACATCTTGACAAAGAGGGAGACGATGAAAAATCAAAGGACATTGAGTCCAAACTAAACACCAACAATATTGATGATGTGGAGACAAAAGCCCCGACACTGTCTTGTCTGAGTGATGACTATTTCGAGTCCTGCCATAACAAGATGGAAGCATCAATGTACGTTCAGCCACAGGTATCAACGATCCCGAGAGAGATGTTTATTGATGATGACGATGATGAAGAGGATGTTGACGACTATACCTTCAGAAAACACAACCGCTTGAAGAGCGACAGTGGCACCAGCCAGACACAAGGGTCCCTGGACTCTGAAGACTATGAAGAGATTGTGACAAAGAAAGATGGGAGTGTAAGAATAGCTACTGAAATCCAACAAGGAGAGCAACTGCTTCAACGTCTGCAACAGGTGCAGCTGCGACAAGACGTATGTACTCCAGAGAGTCCTTGTACCTCCAAGACGGTGGTCCAAGAGACTGGAGGTGAGACAGAGGGTGAGCTTGGGATGAAGAAGATGATATGAAGGCAAGAGAAGACGATCTGCCAGGTGGAGTTGAGACAGAAGAGAAAAGATTTTACCCTGTAGAGCAAATAAATGAGAGTAAATATGTAAAAGCAGGAATGTCCTCGTGCACAATGTTTGTAGAGTATAACGCACATTCAGGAGACTCCGATGATGACCCAAGTTACAGCTGCGTACATGAAGACAAATCTCCGATCGACCCCATTGAAACTTCTACCGAAATTCCATTCCTATCTTCCTGCCACCGACTCTCCGTCGACGAGCCCTTGTTGGAGAGGCAGATCTTCGAGGAAGCAAAGGAGAAGCAGAACCTGCAGAGATCTGGTGGCCTCTTATATCTCACGGATAATCCAGATGTGCTCGAGTTTCCCTTTAAGACCAATATCTTGCTGGAGCCGTTTGAGCCGACGAAGGATGGCCCGGACCAGCAGCGCAGCGACTGGCAGTTCTCCGAGCAGAAGATGAAAAAGGAGATAAGTCAGGAGTTTCAGAGGGAGCTGGTGCTGGTCAACCAGGGGAAGATCCCAGGTGGGTACAGCAAGGAGGAAACCCGCCAGTTAAAGGAGACAAAGCTGGTGTTTGAGGCTTTCCAACAGGACAACACAGAGGGTCCGAGAAAACACCGGAAACCACCTACTTCGCCGACGAAAGGTCACGTCTACCCTTCTGTGCTAGAGCGCACACGTAGCATGAGGTTGCTGTCACTGAAAAGCTGCCTTGTATCCAGATCACCTTCCCTCAGACTGCTTCAAGACATTGAGAAAAGTCCTGACATCTCCAGATCGCTGAGTTCCACAGGCGGTTCTCTAGACAAAAAATGCGTATGGTCTTTCGCAAAACAAGACCGGAAGGCAAGCCAGTACAGATCCATGGACTCCATAAACAAAGATGTCTTCACGTGCGACGTAGGTGCTAGGAGTAAAACTCTGGATGGAAACACAAAACAAGAATCTCCAATCCTTACACATAACCCTTTCTTCAAGTTGCGTCCAGCTCTCGCTCTGAAGCCAGAAGTATTGAAAGAAATCCGGGAAGCCAAAGAAAGAGAGGAAGAGCTGCGCAGACAGAGACGCACTTTGTACGGAGAACACGGGAAAAGAAATAAAGACGAAGAAAAATCACGATTTGAAACAATGCTCGGACCAGGTAAGTCTGCGTGGTCTCCGTCATACAAGGGTAGAATTGTACTGCATTCGAGTACAATTATGAGGTACTTGAGTATTTCCACTTTACATTTTTTTCAGAGGGCAATCATGGCACAATCCAGTAGAATAAATAATATACTTCTCAAATGGTTACTTTTACTAATTTATCAAAAATAAAAAAAGTACTTTTGTTCCTTCCGATTCCCCTGTACAAAGTATTTTATAATGCATGACTTTAATTTCTACTTTTTCCATGACTTTCTTATTTTACTTTAGTTTCTGCTGATTTCTTCCATCTCTAATGATAAGTATTCTGTGTGCGACTGCATGCACCATAGAGGTTAATTTGCACATTAATTAAACACTCTCCAAAGTTATTATACATTTCAGCGACAATCTGTTCATTCGGATAAACATTACAGACGACGCTTGGAGAAAAATAAATAGAAAGTAATAAAAGATTCATGGGTTATTTCCATCAGACTGCTAGGATGCATGACTATGTCTTATAAGAGTCATTTAGATCTTTATTCATTCCACATCCCGGCCTTCTGACACTCAGTCTGAGCGCTTTAATGAATGCCTCTCCACATTAGCGTCACATAGTGTTATCTAAGCAGACTTATCGACAACTTAGTGTCAACCCTGTCACAAGCGGTTAAGGGCGAATCACTCCAACAGCCGTCTGATCTGAGTCAGCAAATGCCAGTGGGCTGAGTGACAACATGAAGGCGACTATCTGCACCTCAGCTGGAGCCTAAGGGCAGATATGGTCCCGTTATAGTGTTGTGTAAATACCAATGACTTCAGACATTTGATAGGTCTTGTTGAAAGTATGTACGGTTTGTGTGAATGTATTTTGTTGATGTTGTTTCCTATATGCATAGCAGCAGAGCTTCGGGCCGCGACAAAACAGTGCAGCCAGCCAAGAAGTGTGTCATTATGTAGCACCATGTTACTATGTTCATGGTGATGATGTGTGGGGTTGAGTCGAGGTGAGGAAGATTCGCTACGTGGTGTGACAACATGATAATGTGTGTGAGGGTAAAACTGGGATCAACTGGAGGAAATGACTCGTTCTAAAGGTTGAATAAGCTGTAGTGTGTTACCCTAACCAGTCATGACACAAACCTGTATGATAATGTGTCACCCAGACAGTTTTGACACTTCAATGAAGATATAACCTTCATAGGTTAAAATATACAGTGAATAATGTTTAATCTTGTCCCATCAAAGCCTTTCAACTGTCAAAACAGAATCTGATTTAGCATGCTAAGAGTGCCAACCTAAGATATTTAAATTGAGGCTGAACTTGGCCCCCCGCTACGGCTGTTGATATTCCTGTCAAGTTCTCTTTTTGCTTCCTGTTTTTCAATGATTACAGGGCAAGTGTTGAATCCTAGACCAGTGCTTCTCAAAGTGTGGTCCGCGGACCACTGGTGGTCCGTGAGCGCCCCCTAGTGGTCCGTGAGTATATTGGTAACATTTCATATTTGAAATAAATAAATATATTTAAGTTTTCCGCACCCTCGCGGAAATATCTCCGCAATGGAGCGAGCTTAAGTTTCACTTTCGATTGCATGAAATAGCCCAGCGCAACACCTTCATCGAACATGTTGCCACTTGTTTGTACCATTATCAGGCGATTCGTAATCTGTTCTAGAAAAACGATGTGTTTTTTTATATTTGCGGAGTTAGGTGGTCCGCGAGTGTTTTTTTATTGGTTAAGTGGTCCTTGGTATGAAAAAGTTTGAGAAACACTGTCCTAGACTATATATATAAGTAGGAGTTAACAAAACTATTTATAAGGTTTTTCTAGCGATTTTGTCTGGTAAAATGCCAACCGTAGTTAGATAGTTAGCTAATTGAGCTAACGTTAGCTAAATCATTTTCTCTGTCTGACTTTTTATTGTTTAGCATGTTTACAAATGCTACATAGCGCAACATCGTGCTAAAAGACTTGCTAACATGCAAAGTCTTGCATTTCAAACTATTTTGCCAGTTATTTGTTGACGTGCCTGTCGTTGTAGAGATATTGTTTGGCTTAGTATTACAAGTTTGATGCTAATTACAGGTTAAATGCTTTGTCAACACAACATAAGATGAGACCTTGAGGCTACATCTTTTCAACATAAGCCTGTTTAGCTGCTTATCCAATAGCAAGCTGTCAGAGGTTGTTTTAGTTTACAAGGATTTAAGATGAGGACTAACCTTGTGTTTTGACAATGTAATCCATCTCAGAGGATGAGTATAGCTCAGTATTCTGGAGCGTACACTTTCCCAAATCCAATAGAGCAGGGCAACACAGTAAGCACCAGTAAGCTAGTTAGCCTGATATGCTAACGTTGCTGTTTACGTTAGAGCATACAGACCAAAAAGGATTAACCTGGTTACATTTATGAAATCCTGAATGGTTCAATGGAAAACTGTAATATATCTATCTATCTTTCTGTTCTTTAGTTATCAGGAAACAGTCCAGTCGGAAACTGGAACGAGTTTGGCCGCCGCTGTCCAAGAAATCTGAACAGGTGAAGTGACATAAAATAAATATTTGTATGTAATCTTCTTTCTTGTTTACTTCGTCATTCCGTCAAATCTGCATGTGTTTCGTGTACACCAACCACTGGCACGAAAACAGTGTGACATGATGTAATGTCACTAGTTCAGGGGCACACTACACGATGGATTATCCTGAGAAAACACTATAAGTAGGACTAAAAAGTTATCTCACGATAGAAAGTCAGGTTTCATTTAATTCCCAATGTGTTATTCTAGGATCAAGAGGTATTTAATCTGAATACAAGATGACATTAGATCGGAAGTATTCCCAAATGCTTTTTGTTTTACAAATGCCTGGATTACTATAAGTGGTTCTGAATGTATCTCAACTTCAGAGGATCAAAAAAACGGGAGCTACTCTCCGACTCTAAATCCTGCTCTGTTTTATCTCCCAGCAGGAGGCAAAAGTTCAAAGAGCAGGAGGTCAGAAAACTCTGTGGCAACGCTGGGAGGCCGGCCTGATCAACGGAAAGCCGTCAAAGGAAAATAACTGACAACCTTCGAGCCTACAAATATCAAAATAAATAATATATAATAATGTCAATAAGCTACGATGCTAGAGCTGCATATGTGCGAGATTAATCATGAAGGTAGTTTCAGTTTCTGGCTCTTCTTACTCTGCTTTGTATCTGTGTCAAAATACTTTTGGGGATTTCTTTAAACACTGTTAATCAGCATGTAAATAAAGCTTAAGTATCATTCTCCATCATGTTTATGTTTATGTAAATGATACACGTCTATTAAGTGTAGTCATGCTGTTTATGGGAAGACACATCTCCACTTACAGTTGGCTACAGACTCACGCTTCTTTCTCCACAAGATCTAAATGCACATTTCAACTGTATTTCTTTCTTTGGATTAACAATAAATTAAAAGGATGGACTCTAGTGAAAAATCGGGTTCCGATGTGTTCAACATGTTGACGTTTCTTTTCACAAATGTTCCCTTTCTGGCGGTTCATTAACGCACATGTGTTTGTGTGTGTGTGGGTGCAGATTGCCTCTCATCTGGCAGGCAGGTGCGGGTATTAAAAAGCCATTACTACTACTCAGCCTGTACTCACAGTTGTATAACAGCCTCTTTGGTTGAAATGGCTCTTTAAAGTCTGGATATAAAACCCAAATGAATGTTGGATATATAAAATCACTGCATTTAATGACCGATCATGAGTTGAGTCTAAATACAATTGACAGTAAAAAAAGCCTGATAACTAATACATTGTGTCATAGCCTGTGATCTAGGATTTTCACTGTCATAACTACACTGTAGCTATGTACAAATCAACCCGGTCTCACAGTCTGCGTACAAATGACACGACTTTGCAAAGGCGTGCAATAGATACGCAGAAGTCCGATTTTGCGTGCATGTGATGCGCTGATATCGCACCTCAAACATTAAAATGAAGAGCTCTGTGGCTTCAGGCTTGATCGCCGTTCCGATGACAGTTTTAATGTTTGCGGTGCAATAAACGACACAGCAGCTTATTGGGATAGGGTTAAATCAATGGCAAAGATATGTAGAAAATAAACGCATTTAAGATACGTTCATAACGTAACGTGGGAGTATCATATGCACGCAAAATCGTACTTCTGCGTATCTATTTCATGCCTTTGCAAAGTCGTGTCATGTGTACGCAGACTGAAGAGAGTGGGCTGGTACAAATGACAATAAAGCCTTGAACCAAAAAGTGAGTGGTAAATGAAGCCATTATAAGAAGTGCAGGAAACTTAAATTGACCTGTGATTACATTTACTAGAGAGAGCTTGGTTTCTAATCTCCGCAGTTTAGCCGGTGTAAGTACCATCTGTCAGGCGGAGTGACTCTGCCAACGGAGGAAGGACTTTCACTCTCACTTCCTGGCTCGGGCATCCCAGTGTCACTTGGCCACAGTTCCCACCAACCCCCGAGGCCTGGGCTTTTTGAGAAGAACAAACCGTAGAGTGTGTGATGTTGGAGAAAACCAGCAACAGTCCTCCTATAGAGAGGTGCAGGGATGACGTATTTCTCTTTCAATATTTTTTATTTTATTTTCAGATGAGACAAGAAACATTAGGGACAACACAACAAAACATAATAAAACCCACAAAACAATAACAACAAACAACGACAAAAACAGACAAACAGCAACCTAGTACTCACTCACACTTATCATGTTATATTTACGCCCACAGTCAGTGGCGGTTCTAGACCAATTTGACTGGGGGGGGCCACTGGGGGGCCAGTTATTTTCTGAGGGGGGCACAATAAATGCAGGACGAAAAAGAGAACTAGACAGTATGAAGTAATTGCGCATAAGAAAACAATGCAATACAGTTATTAGTATTTGTTTCAGTACACTTATTTATTTCAGATAGATCTTATAGTTATTACTGTTAGCTTCAGCTTAAGTTATAGTGCAATGTTGCACTAACACCATATTTATATAAAAATAAAGGCAATGAACAGTTACATCTCTACTTTACATAAGGGTGTCTGCACAATCTCACATTACAGCAACAAAATCCTGAGTACCAGTATTTAAAAAAAACAAAAAAAACTTTTCATTGTTAGGGGGGGCCACAGGGAGGTCAGTGTTAGGGGGTACTGGCCCCCCCTGGCCCCCCCTAGAACCGCCCCTGCCCACAGTTATAACCCATGACCATTCTTCTTTCATGTACAGGGCAATTTGGGACCAGTCTCTAACAAATCCATCCGAGTTCCTCGCAGCACGTGTGACAGCCGCTCCAATCAGTTTTTGAAACCATAACAAAAGATGATGACGTATTTGTAGGCGACCTGGAAGATAGCATTGCAAGGGATCCCTCGACAAAAAGCAATGGGTCTTAATCATGTAAGATACAAGGGTTATTCATTGCTTATGGGGCCACTTAGGCTGTGAGGTGTTGGTTGTCTTACAATCAGAGGTTGGGGGTTCAGTCAGTCACCCGGATGTGTGCAATTTATTTGAGCAAATACCTTTTATGTAGCCCCTGTATGAATGGTTCAATGCTGACTTGTACAGTAAAGCACTTAAAGACTGGAAAAGTGCAGTCAATTTACTATAACATTACTACAGTAATATTTTGAATGCATATTTGTACATGTACTGCATCATTATTACATTGTTTTTGTATTGGGACCTTTACTCTTCTTAATACGTCTTCAATCACTGGTGGAGTCGGACCTTTTTTGGGATGGGGTAAAAGAAGATGATTGGTAGTTATACAGAATGATGTCCTTCAGGATGGGCTTATGCTATATTTAGAATATAAGTATCTTCTTTTATAAGAAAACGTCTAAAGAATTCTAAACTCTTTAGAAGACATCGGAGTGAATAATGTCACGTCATTGTGAATCTATATTATACATACAGTATATATAGCTATAAAGACCATGACTGATCTTATCAACAAGGCTTCAGTAGTTGTTGCCATAGTGATGAATTAAAAAATAAATGTTATTCTTCTAACATTTCCAATAAATCAGTTTATCCATAGTTTGGGTGTGAAGATGCTGCATCTTTTACCACATGAGGGCGGTATAGCCTCAGTAATCAAGTGACAAAATGTCAAGGCCACATCAACACTATTTATGTTTGTACAGGATTATGTGTATTAAATTGCTTGCAAATCAGAGTATAGGTGTTGCAAACAATAATGTACAAGGGTTGAAATGTTATGATAAAAATCGCTGAAAACGAATGATATATCTTTAACAGGACAGAAAACCATGGATCCTTAAAACCCTGTAATATAACATGAATTTAGAGACTAATATGTGAAGATTTGTTCATTACATTACATGTTAGTCGCTTTTATATACTCAATACTGTGGGCAATCCCCACAGGAGCAATGTGGGGTGAAGCATCTCAGGGACACAACGACATGCTGACTGCAGTGGGGTTTGAACCTGTGCTGCCCTGATCCCAACACCAACGCACTAACCCACTGTGCCACACGCCTCCCTTCATATTAATGTTAAGGATTGCTAATACCAAGACGTGAGTTCATAGGAAGGGTAAACATATGGTTAGAAAGTACTTCAGTTATGTAACCTTTGTAATTTATCCAGCGATGACTCACTGACTGACTTCTCAGAGTCAGCCGCTCTGTTCTCTCTTCCATGAACCAGGAGGAGAGAGATGTTGCTAAAGAGCACATGTGCGTCACTTTCTGCAACAGCATGTGGGCGGCCATTTCTTCAGATGTTTGCTGAAACTCAGAGGAATGGCTGACATAAACCCAGCACATTAGGGGTGTGTTGTTCTTAAGGGAAAGGACGTTTCTGGCAAAAAAAATTCGTCATAGAAAAAAGGTCATGACTGTGAGAACACAAAAAAGAGAGTGCTGAAAAGCTAAATGCAGGGCCTGCGGTGAATTTGCCTCCTTCCCTGACACATTTAAAAGAGGAAATGTGTTGTCCCTGTGTCCATTTAAAATAAATTCAAACACCATGACACAATTCCATCTGATCAACGAGAATGACCTGGAGGACATTACACAACATCTGCCATCCTCCTCCTGCTGCCTTGATATTATACCAACAGGCTTTTCCAAAAATGTTTAACATTGCATTCCCTCAAATCTACTTCACATAGTAAACAAGTCTCTTCACTCAGCATTATTTCCACAGGCCCTGAAAACTACAGTCATTAAACCGCTCTTAAAAAAGAACAATATAAACACATTAGTAAAGAACAATTGCAGGCCCAAATCAAACCTCCCATTTCTAAGTAAAATCATTGAAAAAGTTGACTTTCAACAGCTGTGTCATTTCTTGGATTTAAAATGTGGAGTTTGGATGTGTTCCAGTCAGGTCTTCATTGATGTCTACTTAAACACAGACAGTCGCAGAATCTCAGTGTTAGTTTTAGTGGATCTTAGCTCTGCATTTGACACTGTTGACCACAACATGTTACTAGACCAACTTGAAAACTGGGTGTGACTTTCTGCATAAGTTCTAAATCGGTTTGAATCCTATGTAAAGTACAGGTAATCATTTCTATTGGTAACTCTGAGTTGAAGAATATGACATTTGGGGTTCCTCAAGGCTCCATCCTGGGGCCTCTTCTCTTTAACATCTACAGGCTTCCACTGGCTCAGATAATGGAAAACAACAGAATAAATTACCACAGCTATGTAGAAGAGACATTTAAATAACCATTTCACCAGGAGACTATGCTCCAAATCAAGCATTGTGAGTAAGTATGTTGAAGAAATCAATGACTGGATGTGTCAGAACTTTATTACATCAAACAAAGATAAGACTGAGGTAATTGTAGTAATAATGGACTACTATCACCTTAAGAGTACATCTAGGATTTATATCACAGCAGGATTTGGAAAAACTTGTCCATGCTTTTATCTTCAGTAGACTCGACGACTGCAATGGTGTCTTTGCAGGTCTCAGTAAAAAATCTATTAGGAAGCTGCAGCTGATTCAGAACGCCGCTGCTCGAGTCCTCACTAACACTAAGAAAGTGGATCACATCACTCCTGTTCTGAAGTCTTCACACTGGCTTCCTGTGTGTCAAAGAATAGATTTCAAAATACTGCTGCTGGTTTATAAAGCACTGAATGGTTTAGGCCAAAAATACATTTCTGACCTCCTGCTAAATGATGAACCATCCAGATCTCTCAGGTCCTCAGGGACTGGTCAGCTTCCTGTCCCCAGAGACAGAACTAAACATGGAGAAGCAGCGTTCAGTTATTATGCTCCAAATATCTGGAACACACTCCCAGAAACCTGCAGGTCCGCTGCAACTCTGACTACGTTTAAATCCAGACTGAAGACTTTTCTTTTTGTCGCTGCTTTTAATTGAACTATTCACATCTTAAACTGCACTGTAACTTTTATTCATGTGTTTTATACCTGTGTTTTTCTATATTAGCTTGTTTTATGTTTGATTTGATCTCTTTGCTTTTTAATGAAATGTTTTCATTTATTTAAAGCACTTTGAATTGCTTTTTGTTAACAGATGTTATATATAAATAAACTTGCCTTGCCAACCCGTCATACAGATCTGTGAGGCTGTACTTCCATATCTCAGTGATCTGTGTTTGAGGACATTACGTGTCTTTGGCTCCATTTCCTCTCACATTTCCCCAGAAGATGTTCATGAAACCGCCAAAAGTGAACTAACCCTCTAAAACTTTTAATCAACTGAGGATTAAATTACTTCTGCTCTAAATTACAAATGTCTTCAACTCATCAACTTTGCGAATGAATGTTTTAATATAAGTTTGGATTATGAAAAAGTTCTCTATGAAATAATAATAGTGTATTATAATATAATTATTATAATCAGAAATCACAATCAAAACAGCAAGAACTGGCTTCCATGTTTTATTGGTTATTTGTAAGCTTTATTATAGATACTTGATTACTGATAGATATATACCAAGGTATGAGAACAGTTTATATATCACTGCAATATACAACAAAAATAAATGCATAAAATCCAATAATAATCAAACGTTTTTACTAGAGCCGGGACTCGATTAAAAAAATTAATCTAATTAATTAGAGGCTTTGTAATTAATTAATCGCATTTTTAATCAAATATACATATTTGACCTGAGAACAGTGAGAAGCCATTTTCACATGGATGTGACTCCAGGTGGTCGACAGTCGAGTGCAGTCCAGTGAGCCAGGGAGCTGGTTATTCTCTCAGACGTGGACTGACTTATCCTGGCCCTGAAACCAGTCATCTGGTTGAGTGTGGGTTGGGTCAGGGTGTGGTTCCTTGCACTCGGAGTCGGGCTAACGTCCACGCTAGCTGCTACATGCTTTGCATTTAGGTGATACTTTAGGCTTGATGTGCTGCGGTGATATGCACATTCTTTTTTGCATAATTTGCACACAGCCGTGCTCTTGTCGACGCTTCCATCCGTCCGTTTTTTAAAACAAAATGTCCCATCCAGGGGGCCGACCAAAGCGGTCTCATCAGCTTGTTCGTTCATGTTTGACTATTGTTCACCGTGGTTTGTTGTTGTTTGAAGTCCCGTGCTGAAGTCATGAACGTTAGTTGGTGCTCCAGTATAATCGGTACGCCTGAAACTCATCCAGTGAGAAACGTTCCGCTGTGCAAAAATAAGTGCGATTAAAATGCGTTAATTTTTTTAACGCGTTCATTTTTGTGTAATTAATTAATCTTAATTAATGCGTTAAAATCCCGGCCCTAGTTTTTACATGTAATGAAATCACAATCATTTGATTTGAAATATTGAGAATTTATATGTTTGCGTATATATTTGTATTGCTATCTTAAGTTTCACCTTTTGTGATTTGAAAATGGTCAAATAATGTATCAATGGAAATAATAATAATTCAATTACATTATGCCGTTGGTTTACTTTGTCTTTTGTGATCAGATTCAGATGTTGTATTTGCATGAATGAATGTCTAACATCCAGCGTTCAAATCCTGTTTCTGAGCCGCTGTATTAAAGAGGACGAGGACAGAGTGAACTGAAATGAACAGATGTATATCATACGATACGATAATACTTTATTTGTCAGATATTAAGTGTCCCGTGTTCGGGTCCTCAGGGTCACAGTGACCACAACAACACAGAGCATCTGCAGCAGAACCCTGAGCGCTGAGCATCTCACTGCGTGAAGGTGGAGTGAACCCAAATGGGTCTCGGTGCTTCAGGACGGTTTTGGTTGAAAACAAACACTGACGATCATGGTCAACAATGGCACACCAATACTCTCCTGTGTCTTGCAGAGACACATTAGGAATTACCCATCTCCCATCAGGGCACCTGCGCATATTGCTGTTGAATCTTCCAACGCTTATCTGCCCATTGACTTTGAATGGGGATGACGTGTTGTGTCCCGTCAATTATGTTAAGTTTTGTCATGTTAGTTTAGTTTATGTTCCACTTCCTGTTTTATTTTTTCCTCACCTTGTCTCATTCCAGGTCCCTTTACTTCCTGCTCTGGTCCCTTTTCCCGCCATCATCAGTGTCTGCCCCGCCCCTGATTGTTTCCACCTGTGCCCACTTACCTCATGTATATATTGTCCTGTCTCCCCTTCTTAGTGGTCGGTTCGTCTTGTTCATTGCTCCAAGAAGTAAGATCTAAGCCATTGTTTAATGAAAGTCAGAGTTTTGCCTTTTACCCTCCACGAGAGCGCTTTACGTTTGTCAGTTTGTTCATTCCTCTAAAAGAGTGATTTTGTTTATTTGCAAGTAAAGACTATTTTTTCTTCAAAACCTTTTTATCTCTGGGTCGTGCATTTGAGTCCTCCAAGCTATTGAGTCAAGGTTCCTAACATGACGTCACTTTGCCTCGCTTTTCGCCGAACTGCATTGTGGGGGAGCGAAGCGAAGATTTCCAGGATTTCCAGGATTCAAAAGTTGAGCAATGTTCAACTTTTGAAGCTGAGCTGGAAGCGCCAGCCAATCAAACACGTTTATGCAAATCTGCCAGTAGAAGCGCTAGCCAATCAAACCGCGTGTAAGCAGGGAGAACCAGACCGCAGTTCATTTCCTCATATTCCAAACGAGAAGTTACGGTAGCAAATCACCCGGTTCTTTACGACCAGAACTATTACCGGGATACAAACCGGAGGAACCAGGCATGGAGGGAGGTGGCAGAGACAGTGGGGGAAACTGGTAGGTTTTCGCCTGTTTGGGGAGTTTATATATATATATATATTGCTCTGTATGTCGGGGGGCGGGAGATTCATGTGATTGGTTGTTGTTGATTGCTGTGTGGACGCACCGTCCCTCTGAGAAGAGCTCTACAGCAGGGGGGGGGGGGTGATTTGGGGCACACCAGCAGCACATATGATTTCAAAGTGGTCAAGGTATTGCAAGTGTACATAGCTGTGTGATTTAACGTTACGGATGTTAACACCAGAGAGTGGTTCTGGTCCACTAAGCCCACAGTGTAGTTACGTTGTCCGTGATCAATGTTGTGAAATGTAGTCTCCCAATATGGAGGCTTATCTCCATTGAAACCAGTGTCAGGGCACCGTTTCTCCCACTGAGCGATAGATCCACTCTGTTTTCAGCCTGAACTGTACAGGGTGACTGCTAACACGCTGCTGTTGGTTCATCTCCATCTGTATTCTCCGAGGTCAGCTGTTGAGATGTTGGATATACGTAGAGTTGACGTGTTTTCCACCACTTGGTATCTTCCTCTTTCATTGTCCATCACTGATGCCGTATCGTCCCCAAAAACTCTGGCCCATATTTTCTGTTCATATCGATAATCCCGTTTGAGCCACTGGACATCCAGGTGGTCAGCTGCTCCACGACAAGGCAGGTATTTTGTTTCTTCATCTTCCATGTATTCACTCCAGGTCCCATCTGTTGAACCACAAACAGTAACTGTGAAGTGTTTCTCATGAGTCACGTTGCCCTCAGTCCAGCACTCCTCTTGGTACAGGCTGGAGTCTGAACGGGTCAGGTCGTTGATCTTGTAGAAGGAAGAAGTATCGGCCACGCTGACGAGTCATTGTTTCAGGTCTTCAGGTACTGAGGAGTTCTGGGGTCAGAGGTCAGAGGTGTTCCGCAGGACCAGCTTCTCCTCGCCAACAGATCTGGAGATCAGGTAGGAGCCGGCCTCCTCTGGGAGCTCGAAGGTGAGAGAGTCTCTTTCCTCTCGGATGACGATGAGTTCTTCAGCGTGAATGTTGCTGATGAGAGCAAACAGCAGCACGGAGAGCTCGGAGACTGCAGCCTTTCTGCTCGGAGGTTTCCTCATGAGTGTTGTGCAAACACTGACTCGGCTCACTTCATAAGACATGAGCCAATGGGCGTTAACGGGACACTTGAATTCCTCTGAAAAGGCTTTGGGGATACATTAAACTGAAACAGATTGAGAAGCCCTGAGTTACAGATTGTTGATACTAAATAACATAATTAATAAAGTATCTATCTATCCATCCATCTATCCATCTATCTATCTATCCATCTATCTATCTATCTATCTATCTATCTATCTATCCATCCATCTATCTATCCATCTATCCATCTATCCATCTATCTATCCATCTATCTATGTATCTATCTATCTATCTATCTATCCATCTATCTATCTATCCATCCATCTGTCTATCTATCTATCTATCTATCTATCCATCTATGTATCTATCTATCTATCCATCTATCTATCTATCCATCTATCCATCTATCTATCTATGTTAAGAAGTCCCTCGCTCTGTGTATTAACATCAATTTAGCATATTTCATCCCATTATCTTATTCCACAGAGGGCCATGCTGCAACTGTTGGACGTTCCTGTGTTTTCCCTCGAATGACTGAAGTGAAATGAGTGAATAAACATTGGGTAACCGGAGCATGAGGTAAGAACCAGCAGACCTCAGATGGCCTCGCTTAGTCGAGCCATTGTCCTCAACAAACCCTGTATTCTCCTCCTCTTCCTCCTCCTCCTCCTCAACTGCCCTCCAGCGCTTTCTCTCTTTTCACACAATGAAAACTCAATCGTCTAATCCCACGATCCCACATTACCCCACTCCACAGTAATATAAAGAAGTCTTGCAATGACAGGACGATGTGTGTTCGTCAACAGGCTTCAATAACTCTTTGTCTCCAGTTGCCCTCGGCTGTAACGCCTCTGGGTTGAACTGTGTTACTTACTTTCTGGAAAACAGAACGACTTTCTTCGGAAAATCGATTTTTGAGGAAGTTACGCAAATTAGCCAAATGTGAAAAGTAAATATAGACACATGTTATGTAATTTTCAAAGAAGGGGAGAGTTCAAAACATCACACAGAAACAGTCAGTTGACTAACCCTACTACTTTTGATGTATCTGCAACCTAAACTCTCCACAAGTTCGCTTCAAATATGGATTTGTTGCACAATTTATTTTACAAAATAACTAGGGCAGAGTGGAAATGTATAAACACTTGATGGGAGTTGTATTAAAAAAGCATGATGACAATAAAAAGAGAAAATGTAGCCTTTACTGTAAGTTAGCTTAAAGGTCCCATGTCATGCTTTTCCGGTTATGATAATAATAATAATGTATAGTAAAGAAACACTCAGCCATGCATGAAATAACATAGCAAAAGAATACGGGTAATGTTTGACCCATGTTGTCCCTTAGAAGTGTAGAGATACAAACATGATTTTTATTCAAAAAGTAAGAAAGGGAAAAATACAAATTTAGAATTGGTGTTGATCCAAAACAGGTTAATTGAGGAATACCTGGAATCCTGAATGGTTAAAGTAATTTATTGCAAAGATATTTACAATTAAAACTAATTCGGGTCACTTTTGACACATGTTGGTTGTATGTTGTGTAACAAAGGGTTACCATGACGGCTGTGACGTTCACTCTTTTGACAGAGCACCAGTGGACAGCGAGGACTATGGAAGAGAAGATGTGATGGCTTTGTGTGGAAAGCTGCTGACGCCAGCCTGTGTCTCATCAGTCTCTCCAGGCAGCACCCAGCTATTCTTCCATCTTGTAGATGAAAAGACTTTGATATGTGAGTAATAACTAACTTGTGTCTAACATAGTATTGAATGTGGTTTAGTAAAGTATTTAAAAATACCCCACATTGTACATGTACAGGACAACCAGACCTTGTTCAACAAAGATCATCAGACAATTGTTTTGTCTTTGAGGTACAGCCGCAGCAGAGAGTCTGAGTTTGAAGAAAGCACTAACATTTTATTTAGTGTTGTTTAATCAATCAATATTTACTGGTCTTGAATTTCCTCACTGGATTACAAAATGCTCGAATCTTATTGTACAGGGACGTTATGCAGATTCAATCACCTGAAGATGAAAATATAGATTCAGCGATATGTACCATTATAAGGAAATAGGCTGTTAGCGGTATTTACCGAAGCTCCGCAGCTGTAGCTAGGCGCTGCTAATGAAAACTCAAGTGCTCAATTGGTTGGTTTTTCTTTTTTATTAAAGGTCCCATGTCATGCTTTTCCGGTTATCACCCGTCCCCTCGTGTGTTATGAAGGTTTTTCTGCATGTAAACGGTCTGCAGAGTCACAAACCCTCAAAGTACACCCTGTAGCGAGTAAAGCTCTAACGGAGCGTCCACACTACAGCTCCAAAAATAGCTTGGAGCTGGGCGTGTCTGGAGCTTGGGGATTTTATTCAAGCAACACGGCCAACAACCAATCACATGAATCTCCCGCCCCCGACATACAAAGCAAAAACCCCCGGGGATTTTATGCGAGCAATATATATATAAACTCCCCAAACAGGCGAAAACCTACCAGTTTCCCCCACTGTCTCTGCCACCTCCCTCCATGCCTGGTTCCTCCGGTTTGTATCCCGGTAGGTGAAGAGGGTCTGGTCATACAAAACCGGGTGATTCGCTACGGCGATAGTTAGTTTCTGCTCCGACTTTTTTTGAAATATAGAAATGAACGGCGGGATATCTCTCCCAGCTTAGACGCGGTTTGATTGGCTACGGCTTCAGCTGTCAGATTTTGGGAAACGGGATTTGATTGGCTGGCGCTGGCTACTCCGGCGTCTCAGGCGACAGAAGTTGAACATTGTTCAACTTCTGTCGCCTGAGACGCCTCGCTCTGCTACCCACAATTCAGTTCGGCGAAAAAGCACGGCTACGTGACGTCACCCCATTGAAAGTGAATGGGCAGATTGGAGCAGATTGGAGCTGTCGACGCTGTAGTGTAGACGGGCCGTGACACAGAAAATACCTCCCCAAAACGCCTCGTTGGAGATACGTCACTGTCCATTTGATTCTTCCGCATAATGTCAACCGTACCCGGAACGAAATGGACCAATCCGTGGAGCCATTACGTTACGTCCGCGTAGCCGTTACGTTAAGCCCCCGCTGATTGGTCCAAATTGACCAATCCACGGCCTTCCTCACACACTCAGTGCAGGCAGCTCTGCTGATCTCTCCTCCCTGGCTGCAGGCTGATAACAGACATTACATTACATTACATTGCATTTAGCTGACGCTTTTATCCAAAGCAGTTGGGACAGTTGGGATCGCGGCGAAATGCTCTCCGCAGACCCATTCTCACAGCGATTATCAACCTTTGTCTTACTCAATATCAAGCCACACTTATTGCTTTTACTTCGGCTGAGACTGTGTGTGTGCTCAGGCAGGGTGAGTTTGGCTGTGTATCACTAAACAAGGAAACAACACCTCCACGGAGCTTAGCGCGAGGGGGGGGGCTGGAGCTACTGGAGCTATTGGAGCTACAACGAGCCGTTAAAGGCAGAGAGTGAAATTCAGTGAATACGCGTAGTTTACAGAGATGCTGAGAAACCAATGTGAGTTTGGAGAATTGCACAATATAAATCTATTCTAGTCGACCTCAACAATGGAATTATGATCAGTGGAAATGGCCATGACATGGGACCTTTAAATAATCAAGTAGCCAGATGCTTTTGTTTCTATTAAATACAATAGTGTGTTACAGAACAGTAATAAAGCTAAGACATATCTGTAACGTCATTAATTTAAGTTTCAGCATCGATATGGGTGTAACAGAATTTATAACCAACAAATAATGAAACATTAACGGAGCGTCCACACTACAGCTTCAAAAAAAGCTTGGAGCTGGGCCTGTCTGGAGCTTGGGGATTTTATTCAAGCAACGCGACCAACAACCAATCACATGAATCTCCCGCCCCCGACATACAAAGCAAAAACCCCCGGGGATTGTATGGGAGCAATATATATATAAACTCCCCAAACAGGCGAAAACCTACCAGTTTCCCCACTGTCTCTGCCACCTCCCTCCATGCCTGGTTCCTCCGGTTTGTATCCCGGTAGGTGAAGAGGGTCTGGTCATACAAAACCGGGTGATTTGCTACGGCGATAGTTAGTTTCTCCTCCAACTTTTTTTGAAATATAGAAATGAACGGCGGGATATCTCTCCCAGCTTAGACGCGGTTTGATTGGCTACGGCTTCAGCTGTCAGATTTTCCGAAACGGGATTTGATTGGCTGGCGCTGGCTACTCCGGCGTCTCCGGCGTCAGAAGTTGAACATTGTTCAACTTCTGACGCCGGAGACGGCGGAGACGGACCGCTCTGCTACCCACAATTCAGTTCGGCGAAAAAGCGAGGCTACGTGACGTCACCCCATTGAAAGTGAATGGGCAGATTGGAGTTGTCGACGCTGTAGTGTGGACGGGCCGTTAGAGTACGGGTCAAGTTAGTAGCAACCATTTGACCCCCACTCCCCAACAACCTAACAAATAAACCCCAGTAAAAGAGAACATTTCAGTTTGTTACGATTGAATAGACATGATGTATAGAGTGTTAATTACTGAGCCGCTAATATAACGAACGTGTTACCTTTAGAAATACTTTGTTTCCCTTCGTTTCTGGTCTTTATGCTTATCTAAGATGCTAGCTGTAGCTTCCCTTAAATCTCTTCTGGACACTTTTTGGAGACAAAGTTGTGACAAGAGTTTTACTGACGTTTGAATTGTCCAAACTCTTTGATATGAATGCCGATAGACAACCTACAAACACTCAAGTTCACAAAAGGAGTTCAAAGCAAAATGGTGTATTAATATGCTCCTTACCGGGCTAGCTTCACCACAAACTACTCTCTAAGAAGTAGAAAGTACCGGTATTTGTGTTCAACATGTAAGAAGTAGAAAGTACAGGTATTTGAGTTCAACATGTAAGAAGTAGAAAGTACCGGTATTTGTGTTCAACATGTAAGAAGTAGAAAGTACAGGTATTTGTGTTCAACATGTAAGAAGTAGAAAGTACAGGTATTTGTGTTCAACATGTAAGAAGTAGAAAGTACAGGTATTTGGGTTCAACATGTGAGAAGTAGAAAGTACAGGTATTTGAGTTCAACATGTAAGAAGTAGAAAGTACAGGTATTTGTGTTCAAAGTGTAAGAAGTAGAAAGTACAGGTATTTGTGTTCAAAGTGTAAGAAGTAGAAAGTACAGGTATTTGTGTTCAACATGTGAGAAGTAGAAAGTACAGGTATTTGTGTTCAAAGTGTAAGAAGTAGAAAGTACAGGTATTTGTGTTCAACATGTAAGAAGTAGAAAGTACAGGTATTTGAGTTCAACATGTAAGAAGTAGAAAGTACAGGTATTTGAGTTCAACTTGTAAGAAGTAGAAAGTACAGGTATTTGGGTTCAACATGTAAGAAGTAGAAAGTACAGGTATTTGGGTTCAAAGTGTAAGAAGTAGAAAGTACAGGTATTTGTGTTCAAAGTGTAAGAAGTAGAAAGTACAGGTATTTGTGTTCAAAGTGTAAGAAGTAGAAAGTACAGGTATTTGGGTTCAAAATGTAAGAAGTAAAAGTAAAAAGTCGTCAGAAAAATAAGAAGTGGAGTAAAGTACTGATACCAGAAAAATGTACTTAAGTACAGTAACAAAGTATTTGTACTCCACTACTTCCCACCTCTGCCATGAATGCAGGAACATGTAGAGTTGCTTTACTATTTGAGGGGGCAAGGTGGTCTAATCTAAGAGATGTTATCGATCAGTCTTGGAACAAGCCTTTCACTGAGCATACTTGTTTCTCCTGTCCTTAGGCTGCTGGCGCTTTGGCTCTGAGCCTCGGTGGAGCAGTTCACTTCTGGTTAAGCTCTGTCGACTGTTCAAAGCCCCTTTTCGCATGGTGTGCCTCTCTTGCTGCTCGGTCTATTTTCGGATTTAAAGGAAAGATGGTATTCTCATTCGACTCTCAAGAAAATCCATTCAGTCCACGGTATGGAACTCCCCTGGGATTAGGATCACATGCGTTACATAAAAGGGGAGATAACATCCTCGATGAAAGTCAAACCAAAAAAGGAAGCCTTGAGCATTTCAACGTGCCGATGGGCATTACGGGAATTAAGGAAGGAACATTTTTGAAATGTCAAGAGGCGCCAACAGATTTGTCAGATACACACAAACTGTAGACAACACAACATCCGATAAGGCCCAGTTCATGGCTTTGTGGAAAAGAACGAACCAAGCATAAGCAATTACTAAGTGTTAAATGAGATTAAGTCTGTTTGCATCAAAGCATACTAGTTAAGTAAATATACTGCGTGTATCAGGATTAAGTTAAGACGTATTAAAGATTTAAAGTATGTGACGTCAGGAAAAGTACAATGTGTCCATTATCGTGGAAAGTTTTACCCGTTGTTTCTCGGACTGACCTAACGTTAGCGCACCAATAAGCAGAGGTGGGAAGTAACTATTTGCTCAAGTACTGTACTTAAGTACAATTTTGAGGGACTTTACTTGAGTATTTCCATGTTATGCTACTGTGTACTTCTACTCCAGTACAGTTCAGAGGTAAATGGTGTACTTTTCCTCCACTACATGTATTTAATCCCTTTAGTTACTTCTCAGATGTGGATGAATGATGTGAAATCTAATCTAGTGTTGAATCAGACTTTAGTTCCACCTGGAGTAAATCCACCAGCTACCCTGCAGTCTACAAAGTACTTCAGACTAGCTGCACCTTCACCAGCTACCCTGCAGTCTACAAAGCCATTCAGACTAGCTGCACCTTCACCAGCTACCCTGCAGTCTACAAAGTACTTCAGACTAGCTGCACCTTCACCAGCTTGGAGAACACTTTCATGATCAATCATTATAAAACACATCATATATATTATTCTGAAATGGACCAATCTGCACAACGACTACTTTTACTGTCTTTCACTATATTTTCATGAGAATACTTTTCTACTTTCGCTTGAGGAACATTTTGAATGCAGGACTTTTACTGTAAGCGTATTCCTACACTCTGGTACTTCTACTCAAGTACAAGATCTGAGTACTTCTACTTTTACTCAAGTACAAGACCTGAGTACTTTTACTTTTACTCAAGTACAAGACCTGAGTACTTCTACTTTTACTCATGTACAAGACCTGAGTACTTTTACTTTTACTCAAGTACAAGACCTGAGTACTTCTACTTTTACTCAAGTACAAGACCTGAGTACTTCTACTTTTACTCTAGTACAAGACCTGAGTACTTCTACTTTTACTCTAGTACAAGATCTGAGTACTTTTACTTTTACTCAAGTACAAGACCTGAGTACTTTTACTTTTACTCAAGTACAAGACCTGAGTACTTTTACTTTTACTCAAGTACAAGACCTGAGTACTTCTACTTTTACTCAAGTACAAGACCTGAGTACTTCTACTTTTACTGAAGTACAAGACCTGAGTACTTTTACTTTTACTCAAGTACAAGACCTGAGTACTTTTACTTTTACTCAAGTACAAGACCTGAGTACTTCTACTTTTACTCAAGTCCAAGATCTGAGTACTTTTACTTTTACTCAAGTACAAGACCTGAGTACTTTTACTTTTACTCAAGTACAAGACCTGAGTACTTTTACTTTTACTCAAGTACAAGACCTGAGTACTTCTACTTTTACTCAAGTACAAGACCTGAGTACTTCTACTTTTACTCAAGTCCAAGATCTGAGTACTTTTACTTTTACTCAAGTACAAGACCTGAGTACTTTTACTTTTACTCAAGTACAAGACCTGAGTACTTTTACTTTTACTCAATTACAAGACCTGAGTACTTCTACTTTTACTCAAGTCCAAGATCTGAGTACTTCTACTTTTACTGAAGTACAAGACCTGAGTACTTTTACTTTTACTCAAGTACAAGACCTGAGTACTTCTACTTTTACTCAAGTACAAGATCTGAGTACTTCTGCTTTTACTCAAGTACAAGATCTGAGTACTTCTACTTTAACTCAAGTACAAGATCTCATTCCTTCTACTTTTACTCAAGTAAAAGACCTGAGTACTTCTACTTTTACTCAAGTACAAGACCTGAGTACTTCTTCCACCTCTGTAATAAGACACCCCTGTTAAGACATGTTGTTAATGAACAAGGTTCATGAGACTCAACAAGACCTTCTTCTTGGTCTGAAACGCAAGGCAATTATTATCCATTTCTGATTCTTCTTTTTGAAAGTGATTGTCAGCTTGATGAAGTGGCTGCCGGGTGAAGAAGACTTATGAATATACAAGATAAAGGAACGGCTACGTACAAGTTCAGAAGATGCTTCTCTAGAAGGAAAAAGTTACAGATTGAGAAGTTAAATTCATAAAGTCGTCTTCATCAAAAAACACACGTTGTCAAACAAACCCCAAGACATGAATGGATGTGCACACCTCCCCTGCTTCCTGGTCCTCTTGTCTACGTCTTCCTGAAGACAGTTGAACATGTAACAAGGTCGAGTAAGTATCTCGTATACAGTAGTTGTTAAATGTCGGGGAAATGTCACGTTCCTGTTCCTCAGACAATGGCTGTATTTTCCTCTTCCAAAATTCTCCCAAATAATCCATAAAGCAAGTCTTTTGATGAGTCTCCGTAAAGGGCTTCAGGTGGGATTTCAGGACCTATTTCTTGTGTCACGATTGCATTTTTTTTCTTCTAATTGCATTGGTATTAATTTGTTCTGGTATTCTGGCCTTGGGCACTCAGTATGTGTCTCTTTGGTCGTGGCGTTTAGGGCTTCTTCAAAATACTCTTCCCATCTGTCGAGCTGCGCCTCCAGGGTGGAAGTCAGTCGGCCATTCAGTAATTGGTTTATTACTCGGCGGGTAGACAATCTTTATGCGAGAACTGGTGAAAAGTGATGAGACATTTTAAAAATAGCACTTTTTGAATGGTTTTCTTGCATACTTGTGTACATTTTGGAAAATCTACACCAATTACTTTTCATAATAAATATGAAATGTGGCTTTTTGCTTCGATATACCAATGCAAACTCTATCTGCTGCGGAAGACAAAACAAAAGACAAACCCAAGTATCACGTTTGATTTGCAGGTGGCAACCAGAGAGATTATCAGAGATGGCAAAAGTACATACATCCTTTACTCAAGTAGAAGTATGAATTTAAAAATACTCTGGTAAAAGTAGAAGTACTGACTAAACTTCTTTACTCAAGTAAAAGTAAAGAGGGCTTTGAAGTGTACTTCAGTAAAAAGTACCCATAGCTAGCAGCTGTTTTAAAGAGTACCTGACCTCCCTTTATATCAATAGAACAATAATGTCATTGTCAGCTAATGAATGTTTCCATGGTGAACAACGGCAACATGACAACGTTTCCATTGGTCCCTCTTCTTTAGAGAAGACCAGGAAGTGATGGATACAGGGATCGTGTTCAGATCAATAGGCACGCAGTGACTCTAAAGAATAATGATCACGCACCAAACACACATTCAGACTAAAGGAACCAGCTGTTTGGGAAATGAGAGAAGTAGAAAGTACAGGTATTTGAGTTCAACATGTAAGAAGTAGAAAGTACAGGTATTTGAGTTCAACATGTGAGAAGTAGAAAGTACAGGTATTTGTGTTCAACATGTAAGAAGTAGAAAGTACAGGTATTTGAGTTCAACATGTAAGAAGTAGAAAGTACAGGTATTTGTGTTCAACATGTGAGAAGTAGAAAGTTCAGGTATTTGAGTTCAACATGTAAGAAGTAGAAAGTACAGGTATTTGTGTTCAACATGTAAGAAGTAGAAAGTTTAGGTATTTGAGTTCAACATGTAAGAAGCAGAAAGTACAGGTATTTGTGTTCAACATGTGAGAAGTAGAAAGTTCAGGTATTTGAGTTCAACATGTAAGAAGTAGAAAGTTCAGGTATTTGAGTTCAACATGTAAGAAGCAGAAAGTACAGGTATTTGTGTTAAAAAATGTACTTAAGTACAGTAACGAAGTATTTGTACTCCACTACTTCCCACCTCTGGAGATTATACACACACAAACAGACAACATTAGAAAACATTATTTGTCTACTTTGGATGTAATCTGTGCCATGGCTTAGAGGGGTTGTAAAATGTTGTGTTTCTAGTGGAGAGTCACGACAAAAGGTCTCAGGAAGCGGAGAGATTATCGAACAAACAAATGATGACTCACGCCAGAAACAACATCCACATCTGTCCATATTCATGCAGTAAAAGGCAAAGCACCGGAAGTTTATTTGAAATACATTTTAAAACAAGAGAATTAATTGATAAAAGGCATTGGCAAAAAGAAAAGTATACTGTTGATTTAAAAGAAGTGCCAGTTTTCTGGTAGTTTGTTCAAGATATATGGAGCATAAAAACTGAAGGCTGCTTCTCCATATTTAGTTTTATGACCTGAGAGTTCATAACGTGACAGGAGATCAGAAATGTATTTTGGCACTAAACCATTCAGTTCTTTATAAACCAGCAGCAGTATTTTGACAGGAAGTCAGTGTAAAGACCTCAGAACTGGACTGAAGTGACCATGGACGTATAAAAAGAACTGGAAACAGTATCAGGGGTTGGACCTTATTAGTTTCTCTTCTCACATAATTTTATGTGGCCCCGCAAGAGCTTGCAAAGAATATAATATGTTTATTATACAGTTACATGCTGCTTTACAGAAGCACGTTGCTCATAAACTACATGTCCCACAATGCATCTCGAATATGCCTTTTTTTTCTCAAAATTTGACTTCTTTTTTTTATTTTGACTTTCTTTTTCTTCAGAATTTGGTTTTTCTTTTTAAATCATTTTGTGACATTCTTACTGAAGGGACTTGCAATGATTTGCCCTAGACTTCTGCTTTCAGACGTAGTTAATTATGAAGTTACTACCCTATCTCATAATAATCCAATGCAATAATGCAATATAATACATTATTTTATATTATTAAATATTTATATATATATATTTTTATATAGTCTTATCTATAAAATTGGCTCTTTAAGTGCAACCATGATGCTAATGTGGCCCGAGAGGAAATTGAGTTTGACACCCCTGCTCTAAGTAAAGCCAACATTTCGCCCATAAAGCTATTTTGCTAAGCCCCGCCTTCAATCCTCTCCGGTGTGGCCTTTGTCAACTGAATATAAAGTTAAAGTAACTCTAGACTCTTTGTCCCTAACGATTAAAACATGGGGCTTTTGAAGTGTTCATACTGCGCTGTAAAATATTACCATGATTTCACAATATTTAGCTGTAATATTTTACAATAAATTACTGTTTTACCACTTTACAGTCTTTACCTGTAATGTTCACAATATAACACTGTAATTTAGAATTTCACCGTGAAATCAATACAGGCACATTTAATTACTGTGAATGTACAGGATAAATGATTACCAGGATTTCACAACATGTTACCGTATTATTTCACAGTAAAATACTGTATTCAGACCATCCTCTGTGATAACACAACAAATTAAGTGATTTTCTTGCTTTTATCGTTCTTGCTTGGCTTTAAATACTAATTTATTTCTTTGGTGCAGGTTTTACTTAAATTGAAAGGGGCACCGCTGCATGTGCCTTCAAATAAATGAGGCAACATATACATCTATGTAAAATTGAAATTGTTGTCTTGGCTTAGTGTTTTCAGGTGCATTTTGCATTAATCCTGAGACGGACTCGAAAGCCAAAAAGAGGCATGGCAATTTAAACCCCCATGTCAGCACATTCTTCAGAAAAATTGTTGACTTTGAGTGGATGTCTGTGTAGACATGTGTTAAGTGCTCCCCTCCTTGTTTTCTGTCTCCCTGGCTCCGCCCAGGTGCACCTGGTCTGCCCCTGGCTCCGCCTCTGCCCAGGTGCACCTGATCTGCCCCTGGCTCCGCCTCTGCCAGGTGTTCCAAATTCCACTCAGCCGTGTGTATATATAAAGAGAAGCTATCCTAACGCCCGAGACACTGTCCTTAGAATACCTCTTTGCCATTCTGAGCTGTAGGCCATATTTTTGCAGATGTGTTTATGTTTAGCCCGGAGGACCTGGCATTCCAGTTTTCACGGCTTTATTTTGTTTCCCATAGGGTTTATATTTGATTTTTGGTTAGGCGGGGGAGTTCTGGGTCCTACGGCCCGTGGTGTGGCTGGCTCGGGTTCCCTCCTTCTGTTTGTTCCTTTTGGCCAGTCCTCCAGACCTCTTTTTGTTTCGCTTGTGTGAGCAAACGGCTGATTAAATAAATGCTCGTTACCAAGTACCGGTTATTGCGTGTATTCTTTCATGTTGCGGGTCTCAGCACAAGCCACTACCGCGGAGTAGAGGTTGGGGCCGTAACAACATTTCCAAGACACTGTGAAATGTACTTTGCACTTCAATGGAGTAATAGTTTAAAAAAGTTTAAATGGGCATTTTCTTTGTTTTTCTTTGTTGATTGAGCTGATTGAATTGTGTAGTTATGGTACAATCCCAGTCAAATTTACAATATATTATCGTATTATTTAGATTTGTATATTTACAGTAAATTACTGGCTACTGTGTTGCATTACTTCTACAGTAATAGTGTGAATATACAGGTAATTACTGTAATTTATGGACAGCAAGGTACCATAATACCACAGCTCTGTACTGCTATATCACAGTAATTCCATGGGCATGGCAACTGCAAAGTCACAGTATTTAGTTGTACTTGTATTCTAATTAACTGTAAAATATATACAGTAAATTACTGTGAAATATTTACAGTCAATTACTGTGAAATCCATGCAACTAGTAGCCAGTAATTTACTGTAACTTTACAGCCAAACATTTTACAGTGGAGATACAGAACAGAGATCACATATCACATGGCAAAGAAACAAACAAGAGACATACAGGTACAGCACTTTCCCTATTGAAAGGCTCTTGAGGCTCGACAGGTGTATTTTGCTAAATCACCTTTATTGAACATACAGTCACACAAATACTACACATCCACATAACAAACAATCAAAATAAAATGTATGCAATTTAATTATTTTAACTGCTTTATTTGGCGGTGGACCTCACATCCTCTAGGGGGTCCGGGGGCATGCTCCCCCGGGAAGATTTTTGTGAAATACATCAATCCTGTGCACTTTGAGCACAAATGGATTTATGGGTTCAGCTCTCGACACTCAGATGAGAGGGAGCTGTATACTTATCAATGATCCAAACATCTTTAGAATATGATCACAACCAATAACATATCATTTAAACTTGTTTATTCTTATCTTATGTTACCTAGTTAGTATTCTTTCTTTTGCTTCATCCATATTACTAATCACTCCCCTTTTAAACTGTTTTTTTACTGTCCTATAGAACACTTTGGAATGATTTCTTACTTTATTTTTTACAATTATATTAAATAGATAAAGGTGGTCTCTCTCTCTCTCTCGATTAAATTAAGCTTTTTTTCAGACAGGTTTTTATAGAAATGGATCAGGACAAAAAGAGAGAGAATCTTTGTTCCTGAAACTTTCAGAGTCTCTTTCCACAGAGGGGACACATGCTGATGTAGAAGAGACATGAAGAAGGGGGGACACATGTTGATGTAGAAGAGACATGAAGAAGAGGGGACACATGTTGATGTAGAAGAGACATGAAGAAGAGGGGACACGTGTTGATGTAGAAGAGACATGAAGAAGAGGGGACACGTGTTGATGTAGAAGAGACATGAAGAAGAGGGGACACGTGTTGATGTAGAAGAGACATGAAGAAGAGGGGACACGTGTTGATGTAGAAGAGACATGAAGAAGAGGGGACACGTGTTGATGTAGAAGAGACATGAAGAAGAGGGGACACGTGTTGATGTAGAAGAGACATGAAGAAGAGGGGACACGTGTTGATGTAGAAGAGACATGAAGAAGAGGGGATACGTGTTGATGTAGAAGAGACATGAAGAAGAGGGGACACGTGTTGATGTAGAAGAGACATGAAGAAGAGGGGACACGTGTTGATGTAGAAGAGACATGAAGAAGAGGGGACACGTGTTGATGTAGAAGAGGCATGAAGAAGAGGGGACACGTGTTGATGTAGAAGAGACATGAAGAAGAGGGGACACATGTTGATGTAGAAGAGACATGAAGAAGAGGGGACACATGTTGATGTAGAAGAGACACGAAGAAGTGGATTTTTGTCCTCATCGGTGACCTTTAATAGTCTTTTCATTGACTCCCAAAGATGGAGGCCCAAATAAAAAGAGAATCTCGTCCTCCTCCACGGATGCCCCGGGTGAGCCTGAGTCGGACACTGAGCCACTGTCACGCTGGAACCAACAAGCTGGAAACTGGGCCATCTATATTTGTATTACCCTCTGATTATAAATGGATTATGCAACCGCACAGCATGCTCTACATAACCTGCAACGGCCACGCTCTCCTTCTCTGAGCACCCTTTGTCATCCGAGTGAATCATTCAAAAGCCCCGACCCCCTTTCCATCCAAGCCCCTTGCCCTCTCGAAACCGCATCAACACCGGGATCTGTTGTTGTTGTTGTTGTTGTTTTGAGATAAAGGTCATATTGCAAGTAATGCAAATCGGCGCTTTAATGAGAGGCTGTTTATGAATATATCGAGTGCACTCAGAGTTATTTTAAGTGACGATTAGTGTTGATAACGTTGGTACAGTTTGCGTTCCGGAAAGTGCATTATGACCTGCCAAATCTCTTAAATCTCTGCCTAAAAATACATTTGTAATCTTGATTTTATTGCTTATTTTTACAACTCAGAGGCTGCTGGGAAATAGAGAAAGGGGTTGTTGTTTTTTTGGTTAGTATCAACATCGTTTTATTTTGACATTTGACCGTTCCTTGGAATCTGTCTGGAAGGGAAACGTCTGTAATTCTTGGCCCTGAAACTCACAAAGCATTCTGTACTTGATTTAATGAGATACGATTAGGTGCTACATACTGTGCTCTGTCCACTCACTCAGTCATGCAGTAACTCTAGCCGTATAAAGAGATTCAAATATAGAAAATATGGAGAGTGGCAAGAATATGTTGTGATATGTATTATTTTGAGGCATTGTTGAAGGATTGTGTGATTGTTCTAAGTCAAGGGAAGGCTCCTAAGTGTGAAAGTTGATTCATTTTTATAATAAATAATTCAGTTATCACCCTTATAACGACAATATGTTTCATAAAATCACCAGTTTCTATTTAAAGGGCACCTATCATGCTATTTTTAGGCAATAGCACAGGTCTCAAATATATAAAAAACATGTTTATGTAGTGTTTTGCTCCAAATACCAAACAGATCACCCATTCTACCCACGCCTCATATCTCTCTGTTTCACTTCCTGTTTCAAAAGTGCTGATTTGGGGATAAAGCTTTAAGAAAAGAAAGAAAATAAAGGAGGGGTCTGAGCTCAAGCGGGACCCAGCAGCTACTGTCTAAACTAAATACTGCCGTGAGTAGTCAGTTTATTGAACATGTCAGAAACAAAAACATACAACAATAATATATATATATATTCTGTTTTTTCCTCTTTTTTTTTTTCTCACTCAAATTAATAATTATAACAAAGTACAAAAAAACAAATAATAACAACAAAATAATTCTCAGGTAGTCTCTGTCATGTTCAACAGGGGCAAGAAGAAGCTTAAAAAAACTTGTCTGGTCCTACCCCCTCTAACATATATGTTTCTTATGAATAAAACATTAGGTCATCGTCATCAGCGACATGTTTGTCATGTTAATTTGTTTTTTTACAAAACAATCAGAAAGAAATTACTTTTACAATTACAAGAAATAACAACAAATGGGATTTTACAGGTCCTGTTCATAACCATTAATGATTTGGCTCCTAAATAATACTTTCAGTTTAGATAGACTTGTACAATATTTCATCATTACAGTTATTCCACAGACCAACACCTTTTGATGAGATGCAATGAAGTGTGGCATTTGTTCGTACGGGTGGTTTTTTGAAAATGCAGTTTCCTCTCATCATGTATCTCTGAAACAGTCTGGAGCTCAAAGGCTTTCTCTCTTGCCGGTTACACCACAAGGTGAGTTCCTTTCTACTTCCTGCTTCTTCACACACATGCTCTCCAGCACAGGTTAGCTCTGAGTGCTAGCGATGCTAATGTAAACACCGACCATATTACGTCCAAAACAGTCGGGCATTGTTTCTGATAGCAGCGTTTCTGATTGGCCCGTGGGTCCTCATTTCAGATATGACGTCATATCGGACGCAAATCTGGATCAGCTCCGTTGTTCCCCGTTTTTAGAGATGTGGGTACGGAGGAAAAGAGAGAGGGTTTTCCTGACGCTGCGTGAGTTCCCCGACACACCGGGACTTCCTCACTACTTCTTTGTTGGTCAACAACAAACCACAGGATCAGTGGAGATTAGATGTGTGTCCGACAACACAATACATTACTCAAAACTATGCATTGAACAAAATAGACACAAGAGATACAGGACTGAGATCTCGTGTAATAAAAGTTATGTACTTACATGTAATTGTCTATATGTGACCCGCTCTATCGAAATCAGTCGGAAGTCGCAACGGCTCATTTCAGAGTAAACGTGGATTTACGTAAAAAACAATTTTTTCAGGGTTCGGGTGTTTTGTTTGATTTTAAACAAACCAAGTCTTGGCTTTCAGAATATGAAACTTTTATTTCCAAAATCACACGATAAGTACATTTTTGAAGCTTGTGAAGGGACGAAGACAAGCACCTCTCACTCGCACTCTGCTCTTCCAGCAGCGCCGCCCCACTCCCTCCGGCTGACATTATGAACGTAAGAGTAAAGTAATCATAGATAACACGGCAGGGTCCGTTACAGTTTGTTTTCATCTGATTTAAATTAAACAGAGTCTTGGCTTTCAGAATATTAAACTTGTTTCGGCAAATTCAGATGATAAATATAACTTTGAAGCTTGTAACGGCATAATTACAAGCGGAGAACGGAGTAATTTAACGCCACAGCAGGCACAACAACAGCCGGTGTTTCTTGTGAGGGTTTTCTCTGGGAAACAAACACAATACACACAAACGCAAAAATACACAAATACACACACGCGCACACGTATACACTCACACTCGCGAGCTTCCCCTCCAAACGAAAATATCTTCCCTCCGTAGTATTTTGATCATTTGCTCCACTAATAATCAATCAGATCGAGGGATTCCAGAGAAGAGGAAACTTTAAAGGCCTTTTTCTCAAAATGAGGACTCTGTGACAGTCGTTATATAATGTGACATATTTCGCTTAATATTTGGAGTACAAAAACAATCCTGATATCATTAGAAAGATAGGAATATCCTCTTTTCAACCGTGTATACAACTCAAAATGTGTCTTCGGGTCAATGCGACTGATTTCGATGGAGCAGGTCACATATGTGAAATGTCTGTCAGACGATGGTACAGAAAAATTACTTTCAAAAAAATACGGAGCGGTCTTTCAAGAGCACAGGGGACACATATTTACGTGAGACATCAAAAAGTGCATTTTGCATGATAGGTCCCCTTTAAGTGTTCTTCTTTTTTACATGTAGCTGTGAGTGATGTACATATGTCTTAAAATAAACACTAATAAAGTGCAAATAAACGTAATGTATTGTATTCTTATTTAATTGCATCATTATGTCACGTGGAGTGTTGATGGACCCCTTCCTGTGAGCAATTATGACAGAGCAGAAAACAAACCCTGCGATTCCTTAATATTTGCTTGATTAGCATTTAAGCATATTTTCATATACAATGTAACCCGGCAACATGAGTGCATTTTCCCCCAGTTGATTGTTGTGCTGGTTTCCCTGTTATCTTGAATAATCCTTCCCCCCCCCGGAGACATTGTTGTGTCTCGTCAGATTTGTTAATATTATTTCTCTGTATAGTTAATATCGTCACGTCCGCGTCTGCTAATCCTTTTTGTTGTCTGCCATTTCCTGTTTTACTTTGTTATTTCTTTTCTCATTTCAGGCACTTCGACTCCTACCTTGTCAGTATGCTCACCGACCTGATTACCTGCCCCGCCCTTATTGTTTGCACCTGTAGAGTCCCGTGTATGTGTATATATTCTGTGTGTTCCCTGTGCCAGATCGTTTTTGAACCTTGTGATACGAGTCAGCCAGTTTGTTATCGAAGCTATTGTGAATTTTCGGTTCGTTTTTTGGAGTCCTAACTCTGCTTATGTGATTGTGTTGCCTGGCTTATCACCGCAAGTAAAACCTTTTTTGAATCATCTTTTGTCTGGAGTCGTGCATTTGGGTCCTATCATTTTGTTGTGTCCTCCAGTCGTAACAGACATGTCCCCTCCAACACACGTCATATGTTTTTACGACCATTTCATAAGCCCTCCGCTCCCTCCCCACCCTCAAACCATCGAAAGCAGTTGCTTTGGAAACAGCGTGACGTATATTAGATCCCAAGAATAGACGCATGAGGAAACCGGCTCTAAGTCTCTTGGCTTTCTTCCTCACAAATCAGTCTCGAAATGTTTTCCTCTAATGTGTGTCAGGGGCCACCGCTCACATTTGTGTTGTGTCTGATTACGCAGCAGACAGCGGGGTCTCTGTTGGCTCCGAGAGGGGAGATTACCTCAAGGTGGTTTCCCAGAAACACATCACCTGACTCTTGGGGTTATGAGTGACGCAGTACGCTGAGAGATGGCACAAGTACACACATCCTTTACTCAGGTAGAAGTACAGATACTCGTGTTTAAAAATACTCTGGTAAAAGTAGAAGTACTGACTAAACTTCTTTACTCAAGTAAAAGTAAAGAGGGCTTTGAAGTGTGCTTCAGTAAAAAGTACCCATAGCTAGCAGCTGCTTTAAAGAGTACCTGACCTCCCTTTATATCAATAGAACAATAATGTCATTGTTAGCTAATGAATGTTTCCATGCTGAACAACGGCAACATGACAACGTTTCCATTGGTCCCTCTTCTTTAGAGAAGACCAGGAAGTGATGGATACACGGATCGTGTTCAAATCAATAGGCACGCAGTGACTCTATGAATAATGACCACGCACCAACACACATTCAGACTAAAGGAACCAGCTGTTTGGGAAATGTGAGAAGTAGAAAGTACAGGTATTTGAGTTCAACATGTAAGAAGTAGAAAGTACAGGTATTTGAGTTCAACATGTAAGAAGTAGAAAGTACAGGTATTTGTGTTCAACATGAGAGAAGTAGAAAGTACAAGTATTTGAGTTCAACATGTAAGAAGTAGAAAGTACAGGTATTTGAGTTCAACAGGTAAGAAGTAGAAAGTACAGGTATTTGTGTTCAACATGTAAGAAGTAGAAAGTACAGGTATTTGTGTTCAACATGTAAGAAGTAGAAAGTACAGGTATTTGAGTTCAACATGTAAGAAGTAGAAAGTACAGGTATTTGGGTTCAACATGTAAGAAGTAGAAAGTACAGGTATTTGTGTTCAACATGTAAGAAGTAGAAAGTACAGGTATTTGAGTTCAACATGTAAGAAGTAGAAAGTACAGGTATTTGAGTTCAACATGTGAGAAGTAGAAAGTACAGGTATTTGGGTTCAACATGTAAGAAGTAGAAAGTACAGGTATTTGGGTTCAACATGTAAGAAGTAGAAAGTACAGGTATTTGGGTTCAACATGTGAGAAGTAGAAAGTACAGGTATTTGGGTTCAACATGTAAGAAGTAGAAAGTACAGGTATTTGAGTTCAACATGTAAGAAGTAGAAAGTACAGGTATTTGGGTTCAACATGTGAGAAGTAGAAAGTACAGGTATTTGAGTTCAACATGTAAGAAGTAGAAAGTACAGGTATTTGTGTTCAACATGTGAGAAGTAGAAAGTACAGGTATTTGAGTTCAACATGTGAGAAGTAGAAAGTACAGGTATTTGAGTTCAACATGTAAGATGTAGAAAGTACAGGTATTTGTGTTCAACATGTAAGAAGTAGAAAGTAAAAAGTAGTCAGAAAATAAGTAGTGCAGTAAAGTACTGATGCCACAAAAATGTAAGTACAGTAACGAAGTATTTGTACTCCACTACTTCCCACCTCTGCAGTAAGCTGAGAGTAAATACTGAAACATTTAGTGAGGGAGATTATATTACCCAGTGCACTGACAACAAGTTATCAATAAACATATATACCTGCATACACACAAGCACACGCGCCTGGCTTGTTATGAAACAGCCCCCCCAAGTCGAACAAAGTGAGTCACCGTCTATTTATAGCTACCGCAATACATCTCATGTGTATGGAGGGGATGGAGCTGAGCTGTGTGTGTGTCTGCGTACAGACAAGCTGTTACGTAAATGTGTTTCTGCACACATGTCTCAGGGGAGCAGTGATTCATAACATGAGCTCTTTTTAACTGCATTTTTCTTAGTCACCAGCCAAGTAAAAAAAGAAGGACTTATCAAGACAGCTACATTTAATTGTGCTTTTACACCTTTTGCCAGATTTACCTTTCAGAAGGCCTTTAGTGATGAAGCGTTGACATTTTAAGAAATTCTCTATTTTATTTTTTCTCAAAAGTTGGATGAGAACATCGAAACCACTCTTTTGTTTCATGAATACGAAGCAAATCCAGCCCGTTAGCTTAGCTTAGCACAATTAATGTAAATAAGGAAAAACAGCTGGCCTACCTTTGTGCAATAGCAACAACATCTGTCTCCCAGCGTCAATCAAATATTGTTTGTTCCGTACAAAATCAGCTAACTACCCGCTGGTTGTAGTTTTACATTTAAACATGAGCAAGACGTCCTCAGTGAAGAAACCCAACCATAGTTAGCATGAAGCTAACTATGTCGACATTTAAGTGTCGTGTAACGGTACGTCCACACGGCAGCGTCGTGTTGAAGCTTGCCGGTGGGCGTGTCTGGCGTGCGACCAACAACCAATCACATTAATCTCCCCCGCCCCGGACACACAAGCACGCGGTTTGATTGGCTAGCGCTTGTACTGGCATATGATTTGATTGGCTGACGCTTCCGTCGACGCTTGAAAAGTTGAACTTGTCTCAACTTTCGAAGCGAGCAACGGAGGCAAAGCCACGCGACGGAACCACAATGCAGTTCGGCAAAGCGTGACGAATGGGAAGCGTCTCCGTTGAAGCACGCAACGCTGCCGTGTGGACGCACCGTAAGTTGGCGAACCTAAAGTGGCCGTAATAATGACTGAAGCAAGTCGGAAAACTGTTAGCTTAGCATAAAGATCGACAAAGTGTTGTGAGGAGGAGGTCGGGGAGGATAGATGGGTACAAAATCTAAGCGTTGAAGTATTTTAGGTTACATACGTAACCACGGTACTACATAGCTACGTGATGACTTTACGTTGGAACGTAAATAACACAAACTATGTCATGTTTGTAAAGTAGTGACTATCTCACGACAAACATACTTATTTCAACCGAAAACTGGTCTTTTCTTGAACCTAACAAAGTAGTTTGGATGCCCAGCAATAACAAAGAAGTTCTCTTTCACAATGTTTACTACGTGTTTAAAGCTGTGACCACGTTCTGCCAAAATGACTGCCATGTAGGATGTTTCCCTGGCAACTGACCTTTTTTCTGTTGTCTATGTAACAAGATGTGTTGGACAAAAGGTTACAGCCTTCGATCTAAATGTTTTCGTTTGTATTTGGGGAGATTAAACACACAAAACACAATTTATTTGAGGGCACTGCTACAGGCTTTCCCACTGTTGTAGTCGAGGTAATCAAAAGTGACACCACATATGTTGCAAGAGCAGTTTGTGTATAATGCGATGTGTTTGTGTAATTCTAGGAAGGTGGAAAGATGGCGCAGAGCCAGGACCAAGGAGACGACGAGCGGAGGGTAAACAGCTACATATTTGAAGTGAAAAACACGTGAAGGGGTCAGAGCAAGATGTGTTCATAATGAAGCTCCACTTGTGTGTTGTGTGTTGTGTGTTGTGTGTTATTGTGTTAATATATAATATTACTGACAGTTCCTCCTATCTTGCATAACACCGGTTGAGCAGCACTTAGTGTTATCACATTAGATAACGTTATAATGCAAGAGAAACCAGGCCAAGCTGGTGTCACTGCAGCAGGATTTACTTCTAAGCCATAATTAGGCCAGCGTGAGAAAGTTATTTTCTTAACCTTCCTGTTCCCCTCGGGTTGAAATGAGGGGTTATTGCATCATGTTTGGTTACATACTATGTTCTTCACATGAAAACATATTGACTTAATAATGTTTTTTTTATTTAAAGATGCCCTATTAAGCTTTTTTAGGGTTTTCCCTTTCCTGTTGTGTGTTTTATAGTTTTAAGTGCATGCAAATGGTCTTCAAAGGCTAAAATCAGAGAGACAAAGAGACACTACAAACTGATATACACCTGAACATCAGCAGGAGAGGACTCTTTAAAGAAGAGACACTACATACTGCTATACACCTGAACATCAGCAGGAGAGGACTCTTTAAAGAAGAGACACTACATACTGATATACACCTGAACATCAGCAGGAGAGGACTCTATAAAGTAGAGACACTACATACTGATATACACCTGAACATCAGCAGGAGAGGACTCTTTAAAGTAGAGACACTACATACTGATATACACCTGAACATCGGCAGGAGAGGACTCTTTAAAGTAGAGACACTACATACTGATATACACCTGAACATCAGCAGGAGAGGACTCTTTAAAGAAGAGACACTACATACTGATATACACCTGAACATCAGCAGGAGAGGACTCTTTAAAGTAGAGACACTACATACTGATATACACCTGAACATCAGCAGGAGAGGACTCTTTAAAGTAGAGACACTACATACTGATATACACCTGAACATCAGCAGGAGAGGACTCTTTAAAGTAGAGACTCTACATACTGATATACACCTGAACATCAGCAGGAGAGGACTCTTTAAAGTAGAGACACTACATACTGATATACACCTGAACATCAGCAGGAGATGACTCTTTAAAGTAGAGACACTACATACTGATATACACCTGAACATCGGCAGGAGAGGACTCTTTAAAGTAGAGACACTACATACTGATATACACCTGAACATCAGCAGGAGAGGACTCTTTAAAGTAGAGACACTACATACTGATATACACCTGAACATCAGCAGGAGAGGACTCTTTAAAGTAGAGACACTCCATACTGATATACACCTGGACATCAGCAGGAGAGGACTCTTTAAAGTAGAGACACTAAAGACTAATATGAGCAGAATATCACCTCTTTTATTCCTGAATGACCACTTTCTGTTGTTGTTTATGATGCCCTTGCCCTTTTGTTTTAAACTTCCCTCTGTAACTGTGTCAGCGGAGTGGCCTCCTCCCTGTCCTCTCCTGTCTTCATCTCCGGACTTCCCCTTTGGTCTCGTTCAGAGTTATTTTAGTCTCGTTCCTGCCGCCTCCCGCAGGCGACTTTACGTAACCCCGTCAAGTTTTGGGCTAACACCTCGCAGCTCATCGGCCTGCCTCCCTGCTGGTGTAAACAGCCTCAGAGAGTGAGAGTCTTGTCTGTGCCACCCACTTGGCAAGAACAGGGCACAGATATTTATATCCGTGCTGCTGCCCACAGCCGCTGCAGATCCCAGAGCGGATGAATTATGAAGAAAGCCAGGATGTAAAAATGATACCGTCTGAGGCTGAATGCAGTTTATAAATGTTATGAACCGCTGTTCGGGGCCAATAGAGCTTTCCTCTGGGAAACTCAGGCTTTTACGATTCCTACCATTGTTTCACAAGCATTATTAAAGAATTCCTTGCAACATAAATAATCCCAAACCAGAGGAGTAATACTGCTGACGACTGTGCAGGCCCGGGGTAATTACCCTGTGCCACATAATTACCCAGGAAGTTTCCTGGAAGGTGTTGTGTAATTTGGAATTAATCATCAAAGTTCTGAGAAAATTATTAAGCAGTCGGATCAGGCCCGGTTCCAGAACAAAATTACTAAGGGTGCATCTGAGATTAGAGAGGGTGCAGTGGTAAAATGCTATTTTTATAAATGGGAGTGGACATAACACCCTCTAGGGGGGTTCTCACCTCCTCTAGGGGGGTCCGGGGGCATGCTCCCCGGGGAAGATTATTTATTTTTTTTAAATATTGAAGTTAAAAGCATCAATCTGGTGCACTTTGAGAGCAAAATGAAGAGATCTATGGATACATCTCAACACCCATATGAAACAGAACTGTAAGCAGGTTTACTATTTCTTTATGGATATTTTACAAATCACTCCCCTTTCAAGACCGCAATGTCTACAGGCATTACGATGCACAGATGGCATCTTTTTTAGAGGAATATTCCAGCCGTATTCTTACCGTTTAAATTGACCAAATAAATGCAGCAGACAATGTTATTTAACCACAATTACAATTTATTTTATTGCAACTATATTCTTATTATTATTATTATTACTACTATTATTATTATTATTTTTCACTTTTAATTTTTCAAATGAGGGTGCATAACAACTCAACTGAGGGTGCAATGCACCGTTATGCACCCCCGTAGAACCGGGCCTGAGTCGGATGTTGGATAGAAATTGTACACTTTTGCATGTCAAACTGACTTGTTCTTTAGGTTACACCAGTAATTATACCGTTAGGTCATTGTTTCTTCTTGAGTCAGAAAATGGGTTGTTCCGTTCTTGCACGGGAACAAAAAGCTGCCTTTGATTGATTTTCTTTTACCTGTTTCATTAGATTTTAGTCACGATTAGATTGAGAACATTGTCTCCAGGTGACATTCTTAGGTTTCAAGCAAGAACCTGAGTCTGGTGAAAGAGGTTAAAAGAAGACACCACCATCCAAAGTATCAATATAGTGAGAATTGCTTTTATGTAACCGCTTTGTGACCCTCAATAGAAATCAATATCAAAAGGTGAATTTTATTGACGTCGTAAAGTAGTGTCGGATCATGTGAGTCTTTATTGTCAGACAACGACCATTGCCAATGAATGTCTAATCAAGAAGACACATCTTTATGGATGAGGTTGTGTATTGTACAGTTTATCCAGTATGTCTAATGGAAGAGCTGCATGTTACGTTAGATAACGTAAGGTTAAAATGCTAACTTACCATGAGATGAGTCGACGACCCGTACAGCTAATGTGAATAACTTACTAAATAATACATTGCCTCAATCCCACTCAAAAGTCACACTTTGACAGTAACGCCAAATAACAGCCAAATAATTCCTCGGAAAACAATTTGTTGTCTAATTGGTCCTTTTTTTAATAAATTGAATACAACTTGTGTTTTGTTTTTGCTACAGCGCGGCTGGTCTTCAGCAAAGAGTGAGTCAAAAACCCAGAAATGAATTAGCATTTTGGCACCAGTTCCCTCGTCTCTTTGTTTTATATTTTATGCATGCACCACGACATCAAGTCAAATTCCTCGTATGTGTGAACCTACCTGGCAATAAACCCGTTTTTGATTCTGATATCGTCTCCAGTCTTTTTGTTTAAAGCCTGAAATAAGGTCTTCGATTAACACAAGCTGAAGAGATTTTCACTTTTTGGCTACGACATGAAATATCTCCGAAAATATCCCACTGGAGAATGTGTGAAGCCTCGATGTGTCTTTAAAACAGTGGTTGCTAACAAGTGTCTAAATGAGACAACTAAACCTCATCACGCCCAACATTAGCCGCCTTTAGCTTAGCGCTGGTTACGTAAAGTCATGCTAATGTGCTAGTTCCTTTATAGCCCAACATTAGCCACCTTTAATTTAGTGCTGGTTACGTAAAGTTATGCTAATGTTTTAGTCCCTTTATAGCCCAACATTAGCCGCCTTTAGCTTAGTGGTGGTTACGTGAAGTCATGCTAATGTGATAGTTCCTTTATAGCTCATTAGCCGCCTTTAGCTTAGCAGTGGTTACGTGAAGTCATGCTAATGTTCTAGTTCCTTTATAGCCCAACATTAGCCGCCTTTAGCTTAGTGGTGGTTATGTGAAGTCATGCTAATGTGCTATTTCCTTTGCCGCCTTTAACTTAGTGCTGGTTACGTGAAGTCATGCTAATGTGCTAGTTCCTTTATAGCCCAACATTAGCCGCCTTTAGCTTAGTGCTGGTTATGTGAAGTCATGCTAATGTTCTAGTCCCTTTATAGCCCAATAGCCGCTTTTAGCTTAGCGTAGGTTACGTGAAGTCATGCTAATGTGCTAATTCCTTTATAGCCTAAAGTTAGCTTCTTGCTTCTAACTATTCACAAAGTGGTGTTCATATGCTGATGTTATCATGCTGAACTGTATCATGCCTATAAATCTTCTGCAATATTGTAAAATAAAAGTCTCATTGGCTCTTTGACGAGGGAGCCCTTGCCACGCTAACTTCCAGATCAGCCTATGAAGCATCCTCCTCCCTGCAGCACTCTCTTCCGCTACCAGCTGAATGGGACTATTTTCTTGTCTGTGCTTTAACTCTGTTCATGCTGTTGAGTTCACCAGGTTCATGCAGTCGGTCATCAAACATACAAGCATCCCTGAGATGTTTTTCAGTTGAGGCAACCTGCTCTGTTTAAAGGATTGTATCTGACCCCCCAGGTCAAAGCTACAAGGTGAGCCCTTCTATAAGAGGCTGTGCCAGAATGTGAAGAATTCAGCTCAACCCCGTTGAACTCGAGAGGTTCCTCCTCTCCTCGAGTTGTTTTGCTGCTCAGTTGCAACACACTTCTGACTGACTTGCTGATGCTTGTGTAAGGTAATGTAGAAGAGCTGAGTAGCTAATGCATTGAAGTGTTTACAACCACAAAGGAGATAAGCACGTATACTTGAGTTTACTTGGACATCTTCCCACACACATTTGCGATGTTGTTTTCCTTTGCTTCGTCTTGTGCAAAGATCATATGTAAAATGCATTTTTTTAAATGTATTTTGAAGCTGAAGTTAAAACCACTTTCTAGATGTGTTCATTACACTTGTTTCAAAAGATCAACTGTTAACCAGATGGTGCAACTCACTTCCTGTTGCGCAAATCTAACGGAGATTGTGATTCTCGTGTTTAATCTACATACTGCTACACGCCCAACACAAGAATACAACTCATTAAACCTTCTGTTTTTCATTTTTCTCACTTACTTTTCCACACTTCCCATGACTCAGGAGCTGCAGCTCAAAAGTAATTAGTTGTTTGGAAAATGATGCCACAGAGTCAGTTTCTTCCATAATTATATTCAAAAATCCAATCATTTCTTAATAAAATCTTCAGTTTCACCGTTTTATAATATAGATTTCACTCTCGGCTAAGACTCCTGGAGTTTTTGATTAAAACAGTTGCCGGTAGTTTTGCAAAACAGACGCTCTTATGATGCTTTGTGCACAAAATGTTTGTTTGCTGTTTGTAACGGAAATCCATTTTATTAAGCCCGGAAGTTCATAAAGCCTGAGGGACACGTGGTCATGGCATGTAGTTTAAAGTGGACCTATCATGCTATATACTGTAGGGCCATACCTAAATATAAATAAAACATGATCCCCCCATTGTAGCCATGCCTCATACTGCTCACACCCCTCTTTTGAAGCCCTGTTAGAGAAACGCAGATTTTGGGTCCTTAGCTTGCACAAAAAAAAAAGAGGAGGCGGAGCTAATGCCTGATAAGAATTCTACCGGAGATAAAGTTAAATTCTGCTGTGATAAAACGCCATCCTATTCTAAACCATATCAAGGATTATTTCTGAAACAGTGTGGAACTCAAATGCTTTTTCTCTTGCGGGTTTATCACAAGGTGAGTTCCTTTTTGTATTTCCTGCTGTTTAAACACACGTGCTCTCCAGTACAGGTTAGCTCTGAGTGTTAGCGAGGCTGGCTAATGTAAACAAAGACGATAATACGTCCAAAACACGTCAGGCATTGTTTCTGATAGCAACTCTCTGTGGGTCCGACGCCGATTAGTATGAGCTCAGAACAGTCTCATAATACACACATGCGCACAGAAGGATCCACACTTGTGTTTTTCAATGCACACACAAATGTATTCCGTTTCATATAGCCTACATGTAAATAAAATCCAAATACAGAAAAAGGTTTTACATATGTATTTTTGATCCACACATATTTGTTTCCCGTTTAAAACCTCTGAACCTGCAACACAAACCGCTTTCTGTGCACGGATCGCTGTGCATTCGTGTGTGGGTTTTTTGAGACTCCCCTGACGGTCAGCCGATTCGTACTTGTAATTATTTCTATCTATAGCCAATCAGATGTCTCCTCAATTCTAAGCCAATCACATGAGCGCGCCCCCACGAGGGTAGATTTCTTGCGTTCATGACGTGGTGGGGGGGGGGGGAGCCCCGCCGGTCATTATCGGCCGATATTCACTCTTAATAGTTTGATCGGTGCTCTCCATAAAGGCCGATCAGGAGAGCTGGATCTGATCGATATGGACATAAACGCGAGTGAAGTTTAACCGGACGCGAGAGAGAGATCAGATCAGCTGCTGAGTCTGATGGAGACACGCAGCTCTGCATGATCACCTGAAGCTCCGCCCTCTGTTTAGCGAGCTGACCGGACTGCGCAAAATGCGTATATGAAGTAATCTTACCCTCGTGGGGGCGCGCTCATGTGATTGGCTTAGAATGGAGGAGACATCTGATTGGCTATAGATAGAAATAATTACAAGTACGAATCGGGTGACCGTCAGGGGAGTCTCAAAAAACCCACACACGAATGCAAAGCGATCCGTGCACAGAGAGCGGGTTGTGTTTGCAGGTTCAGGGGATTTAAACGGGAAACTAATAAGTGAGGATCAAAAATACATATGTAAAACTTTTTTCTGTATTTGGATTTTATTTACATGTATATGAAACGGAACACATTTGTGTGTGCATTGAAAAACACAAGTGTGGATCCGGAAATACAAGTTTGAATCCTTCTGTGTGCATGTGTGTACTATGAGACTGTACTGAGCCCATAGATTTTGACGTCAGATCAGTCTATGCGTCAGATCGGCTGCAGATCTGTATCTGCTCGTTGTAGCCCTGTTTTTAAAAGATATTTGGACACATGTAGAAATGTCTTAGTTGTATGGATTTGAGCTGGTGTCAGAAAGTGTTATTTTGGAAGATTTGATTCAAGAAAAATCTCTGACTTTGCCAACATGGTCTTACTTTGCTGTTTCTGTAACATGGTCATTTCGAGTGAGACATTTCAAAAGATCTTGAAAAAAATGGTTTAAAAGAAGTTCAACATTTTGTGAAAAACACTCTTTCACGTTTCGATTCGATCGCTTGTCCAAAGGTAACCATATGAACCTGTTTTATGGTTTTCACTTTAACGAGAAACGTAAACGGGAGAGTATTAAAGTTGCTTGTGCTTCTTGCATATCCAGGCTAGCACTTTCCACATTACATGTATGTGTGCTAAGCTAAGCTAACCAGTTGCTAGCATAGAAATCAATGGTACGAATCTTCTCTTCAAACGTGCTGCAAAAAAACAAAGAAATGTAACTCCCATGATTGCAGCCTAATTATTTTTACTTGTTTTAAAACGGAATTGTCATTAGCATTATATAAATCCTGTCAAATAGGACCGGCTCCTTCTCGGTCAGGATCCTGAAGCGGCCCGGCAGCGAGGACCCCGGGGCCCCGAGTGTATCTCACGGTAAACCTGGCTGTGTTTGCTCATTTGATATGATGAAGTGCATGCGGGTCGTTGGGTCTGCGTTCCCTGCAGAAACACGGGTCAGGTGGGACTATCGGCCTGCTGTCACACTGTACACACATGTTATCAGCTGCTCCACACACACATGCAGTATAGGTGTTGTCTTCCTAACTCTAAGAGGACCAATCCCAGGTAGTGAGTCAGACGTTGTGCAATGTGAAGGATTATACTATTTGAACAGTTTGTTACACAAAGTACGGTGGATTACTATCCATTATGTATTATTACGAGCAGGGATGAGTGTGTCTCCCTTTTAGCTATTACGCAGCGTTTTGAAAGTGTTGACCTCAAAGAGACTCCGTTTGAAAATACTGGTAATATTTTCCAAAAAATGTACTAACATTTTTTTAGTATGGCTTTAGGGAAATCAGCGCAGCGTTGAAATACATATTCATCAAACATGCTTGTGACATACTGAACATAAGCCTGTTGGGGCTCCTCATGTCTTCTCCACCTGCAATACACCCATCATTAACTATTGTGCAACATGATAGGGTGGATAATGTGTGTGTTAGTCTGTTGATGTCGGCCTTTCCCCTTGTATACACATTGATACGTATTTATTGTTGATGTATTGCACAATGTGTACAATGTTACTTTAACTCTTATTTTTTGGTAGTACCTGGATCCTTGTTATATATATACTGTACCGGTTAACCTTGCCATGTTTACCAGTTGGACTATCTTTATTGTAAATGTATTGTCCTTGTTCATGCTCAATCTAATGGTCTGTGTAATTGGTGATTTTGGCTCGATAAATACATTTTAATATGATGTATGTTTGTCTAAATCTATGTTATTTGAATTTTCATTGCACTTTTTTTTTTTGCTTGAACGTGTACCTTGCTTTTTTTTATATTGTTAAAAAAAAAAAGTGTATTCTATTTTTATCCTTTTATTTCTTTTTGTATCCACATTTTAACTTGTACTTATACCTTAACTGTGTATTTACATATTTGTAAAACATGTTATCCTTTTATTGCACATTTACACTTTCACCTACTTTTTTTTTTTTATGGAGCACATGTTACCAAAACCCCTTGGGATTAATAAAGTACTCTTCTTCATTGTTTGCAGATGTTGCACTGTAGAGGAGACATTAATAGTTCATTCATTTCCAACAACAGCCATTGTGCATTTGACAAATATAGCCTTTGAATCTTTACATCTACTTTATGTACTTAAGTTAGATTTTAAATGCAGGACTTTTACTAAATGTGGAGTATTTTCACGCAGTGTTCTTCCACCACTGGCTGCTCCACAGAGCCTCTCTCTGTAGGACACAGAGACATTACCTAATTGTTATGAGCAGATTATCCTGTCACAGGGGGCGGGGCCAGGGAGGTCAGATGATGATGATGATGATGATGATGATGATGATGGTGATAAACTGCTCTGTTATGTGGAGCTTTCCTTTGGATGGCGAAGAAAGAGGAAGAGGGGGGGAGGTCGCACAGGGAGGCGGTCCCAAACACAAAAAGAGGCCCTGCTGGTTCAAGTGAGGATAGAGACCGTCCCGATCTGAACTCAACGTTACAAATAGGAGCTGCGCTTTTCCAAGTGGAGCAGAGTGGAGGTGCGCCATCCTTAAAGTGAAGCCGCGAGGACCCGCAGTGTTACCGAGCGCGAGACTGATTCCATTACCGGACACAGAAACGAGACCAAACTGAGACTTGTTCACAGGTAAACATGTTTATTTTATTCCGTGGTGTTTCAGGTGGTATGTTTAATTAGTATTATGGACACGAGACGATCATTTCGCTAGATGAAGCCTCACGAAAGACGCGACACGGAAATGTATTTACACGTGTCCACATGTTGTCCTCAATTATTATTATCATTATGGACAGCTCGTTATTGCTGGATGATTTCGCTTTTTGCTGAACAAACAACTCAACTGAAAAAGCATTATGTTTTCCTACACTTTAAACAGGTCCGTATTTACAGGTTAAATGTGTATTTTATTCCGGGATGGCATTTACATTATATTTTATTCTGATGCATATATATCGGTAAATAAATAAAATGAACACTCACAAATGCATTAGACAAGTATTTATTATAATCACCAATATTTTCGATTTGTATTAAATTGTTATTATGCAAATGTAGGGATTTCTCACTAAATAAAACAACACCAAAAATGCATTAGCTATATTCTCCTTGACAATATTTAACATGAAATGTAACCCCACTTATTGCTGCAAACTGTCACTTGCTTTTTAAGCATGTGTTCAGCTGTTATGTGGGAATAAGTGACCTCGTGCTGTCACTTTAACATTTAATTTTCCTGTAATCCTATATAGATACATGTAATAACCTGGATATAAATTAAGCTGGTTTCGAGTAGAATCGATAAAATGCCGGTGATGCTGCTGACTGAACAGAGTTAGGTCAGATTAGATAAGTGAGAGCAGCCAGAGATCAACATGTCCTGGAACACATGTGCTGATGAAGCAAGTTAAACAGACCGGAAACACATCGCGAATCACCGAAAGTGTGCTTTTACAGATAGAATATACACAAAAACAAGACCATTAGAAACAACAGGAAGATCTACCTAAGTGTTTGTGCATGCCCTAAATACTTTATACTATAAATAGTCCTTCTTGTGTTTTAAACATGTGCTTCTCGTAATGCTCAAAGTCTGCTCTGGCTGATTAGATGTGTGTTTACAACATGCATTGTCCCATATTGAACGAGTAATGAGGCTGGCAAGGTTACGGCACAAGTCGCTCCCGTTTTATTGAAGAGATGTAATGGGGTTACATAACCGTGTGTTGAAAGAGATGTTGCATAACCTCTAAATCCCTCTTCTGCTTTCCCTTCTCCCGTTTGACCACTAGGTGGCACTGTTGCTGCATCCTGAGACCTGAACACAACAGAGCAGAACTCTGAGCACCCGAAAGAGACTTATCCACCCCGAACAGAGTGATGTTTGAGGAGGAGTCGCAGCAGATGAGGGGGCGGCAGGAAATGGCCGTGCTCCATCCTCTTGAATCCCCCGTGAGTTCAAATGGAGGCAGTGATGGAGGTCCGATGTCCTTCGCCGATGAGACGGTGTCCACCCTGACCTCCAGCAGCCTGTTGGCCCGCTCCCTTCTGGGTCGAACCTCGGCTGTCAAACGCAAAGAGAGCCCGTCGTCCAGCCTCCGGCGCAAGCGTGAGTTCATCCCCGTCGACAAGAAGGACGACGGCTACTGGGACAAGAGGAGGAAGAACAACGAGGCGGCGAAGAGGTCGAGGGAGAAACGCCGCGTCAACGACATGGTTCTGGAGAGCCGAGTTATGGCTCTGCTGGAGGAAAACGCCCGACTGAGAGCCGAACTTTTGGCGCTGAAGTTTCGCTTCGGCTTAGTCAAAGACCCCTCCAACGCCAACACCCTACCCCTGAATACAGCTCCTCACCACACCGTACAAACCTCGAATCCTCAGTACTTTCTCCACCGAGGAGACGGTTCCTCTTCCTCTCATCCCAGCAGCCACCTCAGGGCCTCCAGGGAAGCGGGGAACATGTCGGAGGATTCTGGTTTCTCCACGCCAGAAGGGTCGAGCGTAGGCAGTCCGATCTTCTTCGAGGAACACGGGAAGTTATCCCCTCACGGAGCAGAGGAGCTGGGCTACGACCTCCACCACTCCCCCGCCGAAGTCCACCACATCGCAGCACCCGTTTTGGGGAGATTCGAGCACGCAGAGACGATGAAAAACCTTCCTCACAAGCTTCGTTTCAAGACACCAGGATGTGGGGATGCGTACGATTTGGCGGGGGATCACAGACGGAGCCCCGTACCTCCAACACAAGCCCTGAAAGGACTTAATGCCGGGGACACAGCAGGGGGTCATTGGATTCAGCAGCTGGAGGACGGCAGGAAGGAGAGTCAATTCAACACCCTCCAGCCTCCTCACACACAACCTGAGGGCCAGTACAAACACGAGAACACACACCTGAAGACGCAGCTGAACTCTCTGAGCGTGGAGGTGGCGCAGCTGAAGAAACTGTTCACAGACCAGCTCATGGCCAAAGTCAACTGAGCACTGGGACGGGAGAGACTTTGAAAAGAGAGACTAATGTTGGCCTAGGGCTGGGCGATATCTAGAAAGTAAAATGCCACAATATATATATTTTTTTACATTTTCACTATTTTCTCTGTATTTTTTATTCTATTTTTTTATATATTTCATTGAGCATTAAAAGTACAAAATATACAATTACAGAATAAGAAAGGGACAGAAACATAATGCTATGCCACAATATTTCTGATATACCTGGAGATTGGATCAAAGTTGTCGGGTTGACTATTGGTGCGTTCACTAAATATTTATACAACCTGATTTTTCATAATTAATCGTCAGGAATTTGGATATAATATGGTAAAAGCAAATGATGAAACATCTAAAACAGTGGGTTAGTTTAGAAAACGCAATCTTTAAAACCAGGAAAGACATTTACGGATGTTACGATACGATTGTGCGCCATCAAACATGTAGGACGGAAAGTAGTATTATATCGATTTAAATTTGACATATTGCCCAGCCCTATTCAAACTATGCTGACTCTTACGAACTTTTAACATTTTTAAATACTGTATTATATTGTAAAAAAAGTCTTTAACACGTCTTATAACCTGCTGTTTAACTTCTCAATGTCACCGATACATGTCTTATATCTGTGGTAGTGTTTAATAGTTTCTCTATTCCATACACTGTGATGGCTCCAAACATACATTATTATTACATCACGTTACGAAGACACACATTCACTTCAACTGGACGTCATCCAAAACTCATCTCGACGGACGGACGGAGGGATTGTTTTCTGTAAACACAAGCCGAGACAGACAGTAAACACAAAAATATGAGCTGCCAAAACCTCCTCGAAGGAAGGTTTGTTCTGACCACACATTCCTCCTCCTCCTCACTTCTCATGTGTCCCACAGAAAGACACCGTGCTGTGTTGGTGTCTCGCTTATTTCTCTGTTTCAATACGTCCACGCTGCCATGTCGACCGTGCCCAGGTGATTTCATGTCTGCTGTCTTTCTGTACATTTTCATCTTAAAATAAAATACATTTGACAGACATCGTGGTGGTGAGTTCATCATTACTCAAAGACATCTTAAAGGGCCATGCAACACATATTTAGACCAGGACAAATGGTCTTGGGTAGCTCTGTGTTAATATTCAAGGACAGAAGTACAAAAGGACAGAAATATATATATATGCAACGGTTGGGAGCAGGAGAAGCTGAGTCAGAGAGACGGCATGGCTGCAGCTTAATGCTCCCCTCTTCTTCAGGTGGACCAATCAGCCTGTTGAAGGTATCAGCTAACGGGCACCACCTGCTTGCTCTCACACACACACACACACACACACACACACACACACACACACACACACACAGACACAGGAGGAGGGAAAAAGCTCTACACACAATACACATAACGACCAGGGTCTTAACACTCTGGAAGAAGCTTTTTAAAGTTTGAAAAGACAGCCCTGAATAAGTGTTATTGATTTTATCAGACGTGAACTTAAGACTTACATTTACTAAGAAGGCCTAAGTAAAACGTTGAGTTTTAAGTTAGTATTTAAGGGGAAATGTGGGTCTAATAAGAGGAATTGTAGTCGGATATCTCAGCCTCTTCTGCTTCAGTATTGACCACTCTTTATTTAAAATTAGGGCTGTCAAACGATTAAAATGTTTAATCAGATTAATCACAGCTTAAAAATTAATTAATCATGATTAATCACCATTCGAACTATGTCCAAAATATGCCATTTATTTATGTATATTGTTGGGAATGGAAAGATAAATGAAAGAAGGCGGATATATCCATTTAACATACAGTATGTATGTTTATTATAACATTTTTCTGCATGTCAAAATGAAAGACAACCCGCACACCTATCAATCATCAAACCGTGGGGTCTTAATTCATTACGTGTTGATTTCTATCAACGGGGAGTACTTCAGGAAAGTCGACAGAGGGGGGGGGGGCTAGTGGAGTACTTCAGGAAAGTCGACAGAGGGGGGGGGGGCTAGTGGAGTACTTCAGGAAAGTCGACAGAGGGGGGGGGGGGGGCTAGTGGAGTACTTCGTGACCACAGAGTGTGAACGTTGTGATCAGCTGTTTTAGCGCAGTTCTCCAGTGAAGGGGGGAGTCTCCCTCCGCAGCCGGTTGGCGTAGTTTTGGCACAGTTCCGTTGTACAGACCGACGTTAACAGCAGCCCTGTCTGTGCACACGGAGACCGACTCTGTCGTCCGGTGATCTGACCGCCTTCTGGAAAAGCTTCACAAGTACGTCGGTACGCAAATGCGCTTTGTGACACAAGTGACGGTACGCATTTCAGATTACGCACATAACCTGCGTACCAGTTATGTGCACCCCTGTACCAGAGCCATAGTATTACTATTATATGGCTCTGCCCTGAACTACGGCAAAAGTATGCTCCGTCGGGACTTCCTGCAACAACACCACGCCGTTATCAAAGATGTTCTATTGAGAAGACGATCACTACGTGACTAAAGTGTTCAAAACCGTGGCTACTGAAATCAATCTTACTAACTGCTGTCTGTGCAATTTACTCCGCGCGAGTTGGCAGACTTTATTTTGCTTACTTTAACATCATTTTTCATGGTGGGGCTAAGCCATTTCTGGGTATGGGTGTAGCCTACCCCAGCCATACCCTGGCGCTGCCACTGGTGGCATGTATGGGGCGGGCCATTCTGCACATGCGTTAAATGCGTTAAATATTTTAACGCAATTAATTCAAAAAATTAATTACCGCCGTTAACGCGATCATTTTGACAGCACTATTTAAAATATAATGTGTATATATAATCATACTCTTATGGGTCCACAGATAAAAGGCTACAATAGAGAGGTGAAGTCCCGCCCTTCTACTTCCGCCCCATGGGACCTTATTTCGGAAAAATTATGTATTGAAGTCAATGGGTAGAGAAAGATTATCTTTGAATCCCGTTTGAATTGTGCCATGAATTTCACATGATGTTTGTCAATCTTAAAAAATAATTTCCATGTCAAAATAGTCACAGTTTGTCGTAAAACTGTTGAAATATAAGACTATGAAAAATACGCAACTAGAAAGACTACAAATCCCAGAGTCCCGGTCCCGCATGCTGGCTCTCACGGAACCGACTAACTCCCCGTGTGTGTACACAGCTCTCAACGTGCCCAGACTTGGAGTGATTTTCACCTCTTTGAATACTTTCCGCCTCATTCTGAAAGAAAGAAGTGAAATGTTTCAACGTGACGGCCGTCTGGGTGTGTGGTGCAAGACGGGAGATGTAGTTCATTGAGCGGTTTCACAAAAAAAAAGTGTTACTTCACTTTTTTTTCTCCATTGACTTCAATACATGATTTTTCTGAAATAAGGTCCCATGGAAAGGGAGGGACTTGGCCTCTCTATAGTAAATCACTTGTTACCTTTTAAAGCAGGGGTGGGGAACCTCCGGCCCCCGGGCCGTATACGGCCCGCGAGACCTTTCGCTACGGCCCTCGAGGTAATTTATAAACATATGCAAAAAAGAAAAAAATTAAAGAGAACTAGACCGCAACAAAATTAAACAAGCGAGTGCCTGTTTTTCTGGTTAGCTAGCTATGCTAACGAATATAAGAAGCTTTTTCTCCAACCAGTGAGGTAAAGGCACATCTTTATATGATCATTAGTTAGCAAAAAATAAGAGAATAAAGTAAACAGGTATAAAATACTATCTGACAGTAAAAAAAAGTTGTTATTAATAAACAAGAATACAGTTTCAAAGGGGAGTGATTTGTAAAATATCCATAAAGAAAAATAAAATCTGCTTACAGTTCTGTTTCAAATGGGTGTTGAGAAATGTTTCCATATATATAATAGAGCTCTTAATGTTGCTCTCAAAGTGCACCAGATTGATGCTTTTAACTTTAACATTTAAAAAAAATCTTCCCGGGGGAGCATGCCCCCCGACCCCTAGAGGAGGTTAGGTCCCCACTTAAATCATGTTCACATGGATAGGAAACTAAATACATTTGCACACATCTTGTGTCCATATATTTCTGTTTGGGTGGTCATGCCACACCGTGCACGTGCATGCATGAGTCATGGTAAAATATCTGGATTCAGAGGTTGCTTTTTCTTTGCACAGCATGAAAGAAAGGCCAAATGAATGGGCTGTGATTTTAGTATTTTTAAGCAGAGGTCAATCATTTGTACGCCCTCGGAGGATGTTGGAAAAATTGAAATGGCCCTTGAGAGGAAAACGGTTCCCCAGCCCTGTTTTAAAGGAATACTTCTCCCCCAAAATAGATAATAACTATATATAATATATACATTACTCACCTGGTGTTACCTGTAGTTCTATATTGTGTTGCCTCCATTGTAAACCCTATTTACTCAGTTTATTCTTTGATCACTGTGGATGCATTCATAGTCTTCTGTAGCTCTGGGGGAAGCTTTGTAAAGTTTAAAAATAGTGAATAAGTATTGACTTCATTGGGCAAAAGCTTAACATGTTACGTTATTCAAAAGGTCTCTGAGTTTCTGAGTTTGAAATAAGTTGGAAATGTCACACATCTTCTGCTTTGATTGAGTCAAATATGTCTCCTCTGAGTCCACAAACAAAGGGGACAATACCAAGTCCCCGCAGGGCGCCTTTTAAAGGAAAAGTTCACCCTGAAAATGATCATTATAATAAATCATATGGAAATGACTCACCCAGTTTCACCTTGAATTCTAGAAGCATGTGAGAATAAAAGCTTTCTTTAATTTGAAACGGCTTTGAATTCATTTCAATTCATTGAGTATTTTTCTACTGTAGATGCTTTTCGAGAAATCACTAAGTTCTCCTCAAGAGTTCAAGGTAACGCCAGGTGAGTAGTTCGTATGATAATGATCCATTTGTACGTCAAGTATTCCTTCGAGTTTCAACAGGAAGAACTGTTCCCTCGTCATCTCTGTGAAGCTGCACTAAAGCAGTGTCTCATTGATAACAGATAATGAGAACATGAAGAAAGAGAAGGGTTGGGCTGACGGACACACACACTCTCCAATCAGACTGTAGTTCCACCTGGAGTAAATCCACCAGCTACCTGCAGTCTACAAAGCCATTCAGACTAGCTGCACCTTCACCAGCTACCCTGCAGTCTACAAAGCCATTCAGACTAGCTGCACCTTCACCAGCTACCCTGCAGTCTACAAAGTACTTCAGACTAGCTGCACCTTCACCAGCTACCCTGCAGTCTACAAAGTACTTCAGACTAGCTGCACCTTCACCAGCTTTGAGAACACTTTCATGATCAATCATTATAAAACATATCATATATATTATTCTGAGATGGACCAATCTGCACAATGACTACTTTTACTGTCTTTCACTATATTTAGATGAGAATACTTTTCTACTTTCACTTGAGGAACATTTTGAATGCAGGACTTTTACTGTAACAGAGTATTCCTACACTCTGGTACTTCTACTTTTACTCAAGTACAAGATCTGGTACTTCTACTTTTACTCAAGTACAAGACCTGAGTACTTCTACTTTTACTCAAGTACAAGATCTGAGTACTTCTACTTTTACTCAAGTACAAGATCAGAGTCCTTCTACTTTTACTCAAGTACAAGATCATCTGAGTACTTCTACTTTTACTCAAGTACAAGATCAGAGTCCTTCTACTTTTACTCAAGTACAAGATCATCTGAGTACTTCTACTTTTACTCAAGTACAAGATCAGAGTACTTCTACTTTTACTCAAGTACAAGATCATCTGAGTACTTCTACTTTTACTCAAGTACAAGATCATCTGAGTACTTCTACTTTTACTCAAGTACAAGATCAGAGTCCTTCTACTTTTACTCAAGTACAAGATCTGAGTACTTCTACTTTTGCTCAAGTACAATATCTGAGTACTTCTACTTTTGCTCAAGTACAATATCTGAGTACTTCTACTTTTGCTCAAGTACAAGATCAGAGTCCTTCTACTTTTACTCAAGTACAAGATCTGAGTACTTCTACTTTTACTCAAGTACAAGATCTGAGTACTTCTACTTTTACTCAAGTACAAGATCATCTGAGTACTTCTACTTTTACTCAAGTACAAGATCTGAGTACTTCTACTTTTACTCAAGTACAAGATCTGAGTACTTCTACTTTTACTCAAGTACAAGATCATCTGAGTACTTCTACTTTTACTCAAGTACAAGATCAGAGTCCTTCTACTTTTACTCAAGTACAAGATCTGAGTACTTCTACTTTTGCTCAAGTACAATATCTGAGTACTTCTACTTTTGCTCAAGTACAATATCTGAGTACTTCTACTTTTGCTCAAGTACAAGATCAGAGTCCTTCTACTTGTACTCAAGTACAAGATCTGAGTACTTCTACTTTTACTCAAGTACAAGATCTGAGTACTTCTACTTTTACTCAAGTACAAGATCTGAGTACTTCTACTTTTACTCAAGTACAAGATCTGAGTACTTCTACTTTCACTCAAGTACAAGATCTGAGTACTTCTACTTTTACTCAAGTACAATATCTGAGTACTTCTACTTTTACTCAAGTACACGATCTGAGTACTTCTACTTTTGCTCAAGTACAATATCTGAGTACTTCTACTTTTGCTCAAGTACAAGATCAGAGTCCTTCTACTTTTACTCAAGTACAAGATCTGAGTACTTCTACTTTTACTCAAGTACAAGATCTGAGTACTTCTACTTTTACTCAAGTACAAGATCATCTGAGTACTTCTACTTTTACTCAAGTACAAGATCAGAGTCCTTCTACTTTTACTCAAGTACAAGATCTGAGTACTTCTACTTTTCACTCAAGTACAAGATCTGAGTACTTCTACTTTTACTCAAGTACAAGATCTGAGTACTTCTACTTTTACTCAAGTACAATATCTGAGTACTTCTACTTTCACTCAAGTACAAGATCAGAGTCCTTCTACTTTTACTCAAGTACACGATCTGAGTACTTCTACTTTTACTCAAGTACAAGATCTGAGTACTTCTACTTTTGCTCAAGTACAATATCTGAGTACTTCTACTTTTGCTCAAGTACAATATCTGAGTACTTCTACTTTTGCTCAAGTACAAGATCAGAGTCCTTCTACTTTTACTCAAGTACAAGATCAGAGTCCTTCTACTTTTACTCAAGTACACGATCTGAGTACTTCTACTTTTACTCAAGTACAAGATCAGAGTCCTTCTACTTTTACTCAAGTACAAGATCAGAGTACTTCTACTTTTACTCAAGTACAAGATCATCTGAGTACTTCTA